>NW_017675602.1:0-18127 GCF_001879085.1 Nicotiana attenuata | reverse complement strand
TTTGATTTTAAATACAAGCAAAGACAACAAAGTTTGATTATAACTCTAATGGAGTTTGTAAGAAATTATAACCACCTGAAGTTGCAAAATTTCTATGCCTCGCCATGATCAAATTCATGTATGATTGTGGGCAAAGAATTGAAAACACGTCCCATTGAATTTGCTCCATTCTCATTCCCTTAAGAGAATGTGATAGCAGTATGTGATAAGTCTGAAAGAAGACAAAATTATTACTATGAATGTATCAATGGATATGGACGTGGCAATAGACGAAATTATAATCGTCATCATTTGTGGTAATGAGAACAATAAGGATTCTCAAAATGATCTTTCACTCTGTGAAAAATATTTGTCATCGATTTGACATGAGATTTTGTAAAGCACATATAGATGATTATGGTCCATTCATAATGTGAATGTGACAACATCTGATTTATGAATACATATTCATTCTTCAAAGAATATGAACGTGCTAGTGGTAGTAAATATACCGCACTCACCTCTAAAAGAAGGTTTGAGATGAAATAAGAAAATAATGTCATTATTATGGCACGAATGGTCATTGGTCACGTACCTATTGTACGCCAAAATATTTTGGCATTGTGATTGTTAAAAGACAACGGTAATGCAAGAAACAGATCTTGCATATAATTTTGACCATAACCATAATGGTATAACTTTCTCTTTAAAAGAGATATTCACCATATGGATGTTGATAAATATGTGGTAGTACCAAATTAATTGAGAGCTCTGGAAGAGCCAATTATTACTATTTTTGAGAAACACAATTGATTACCAATAAGGTATTGTGTTGTAGTAAGTCTCAAAGAAACTTATTCAGTTTCCAAAGTATACGCGAAAGCGGTTGATTATATTGAGACTATAAATAAAGGAAAGATTTAATATCTTCTATTACTACAACTTGTAGCGGGGTAATATGTATGTGAAAAGCTACCCGCTTTATTCTCCAGTTGTACTACACAAATAAAAGAATGCCACAATAAAGTGAAGTTTATTGATATAAAAACTCATATCATAATAAACTTGGAGTTTATTGATAATTGCACACGTCATGGTGTAAACCTGAAGTTTATCAATATTGATAATTTATTCAGTTGGCATAATTCATTTAGCCATATCAATTTAAGTATGATGTGCAAAAATAATAGAGAATTCACATGGGTAACTATTAAAGAACTAGAAAGTTCTTTATAAATTCTCTTGTGTTACTTGTTCTCATTAATTAATATACCAACTAAAATTGGGATTGAATCCCATGAATGCTGGAAATATCAAAGGTGAATATGGGCCCATTCACCTGCCATGTATACCACATAAGATGCATCTATGAGATGGATGCATGTGCAATTACTATTGACCCGCAATCTGGTATTTGCGAGGTAACTTGCTCAGTAATTTAATATAGAGCATAATTTCCAGATTTTCTATTCAAGAAGTTCATCTTGATAAGTTGGTTTACATCACAGTTGGTTTAGCAAAATGATTTATTAAGTGCCTCCACTTAATAGCTAAATTATTGCTTATGAGAACAAAGTTATCTATATCAGTTTGATATAGGTTATATACGAAAGTATATTACATTCTCCCCTCACAAGTGGTTTCAGGGTCAGGAACCAAATAATTCTATCTCATTATTATTGATGTGTGGTGTATATTTTGATTAACAACATAACGCAGAAAGATGAGTTCTTAAAGTTGAGGAAACAAGTTAGTTTTTCTAACATGAGGGGGAGACATGATAAACAGTTCAGAAAAAGTTATGTGGAATGAATTAACTTGTGTACATCTAGATCCTCGAATAAAATAATATGAACTTGAAGTTCATAAAAGGATAATTCATGTGCAATATATTGCAAAGCATGCCAGACGCATTTGCTGACCCGAAGAAAGTAACTATATTCTCATTGCAAATGCTCTTATCAAGTCCTAGAAGGACAACGTCTATGGTACGCTTAAAGCGTATAGACAAATCGGTTTCAAATAAACTTCTTAATATAGAAGATGAGCAAATGATCAAAATGATCATAATAAGGAGGCAAGTGATCTAGAAGATCACATGACATAACACTTCATAAAATCTCAAGAGAGATTCAGGTACCTGAAAATATGAATGAAGAGATCTCTATGTTATGTCTTTATGAAAAAATATTGAAACCGATATAAAATGTTTGTCGACGACATCGATAATAGCGCTAAATATATATGAGGATCTTAAGTCTGAAGAAACAATTCAAGTAGAATTTGGTTTCATATGAAGCATTGTAGTTTTGGACATGTAGTTCAAACACTTGAAAGTATAAAGTCAATAATATGTGCAATCAGTTTTCGGTATCTTATATGTCTAGCATGACATGAAAACTTGATATGCATCTAAAGTCTATTATATGGCTTATATGACTTAACATATATAAAAATCCTTGAAGGATTTAAATTGCTTAAAGCATATAGAATTTATGGTCATGAAGTACTATATCCTAAATGCAATTTGTGCACATATGTATCTTGCTATAACTATAAGCATGATAATATGATAGCAAGAGTTTTCACCCCTATGTGAAGATATTGAAATGATGATTCCAACAAGATCATATGAAGACAATACATCTATCAAGAATGATGATTTCAAGGTGCAATATATTCATTCAAATTAATATGGCTGATTTGTTTATCAAATATCCACCAAAGATCTTTTGAAGATGGTGCACAAGATTGGAATGCAAATGCTTAAGGATGTGAATTGATGCTCTCATCAGGGGGAGTTAATACGCGTCGTACTCTTTTTTCCTTACAAGGTTTTGTCCCACTGGGTTTTCCTTGCAAGGTTTTTAATGAGGCAACCAAAAGGCGTACTGTTAGATATGTGTACACTTTTTCCTTCTCTAGAATTTTTTTCCCACTGGGTTTTATTTTAGTTAAGGTTTTAACGAGGCACATTATCTGTTGAATAGACATTCAAGGGGGAATGTTATAAATAGAATTTTATTTATGGTGAATGTCTATATTTAGAGAGATTCTAGGGTTCATTGCTTGGTGGCTAAGTCACACTCTCCTTATAAATAGAGAGGTTCTATTCCATTGTAAATCATCCCATAATCAATAAGAATTCTCTCTCCCTACTTTTCTCTGCATTTCTTCTTCTTCTTTTATTGTTCATAACAAAGACTGATATAATCCTTAATTTGATCCATTTCAAAGTTCGTATCTTCTAAGGAAGAAAAAGATAATGTCTGCAGTTGCTTATTTAAGCAACATATCCTAATATTTCTTGGAAGAAACACTCAAAATAATCGACAGAATTCATAGGGTAACTTTTGATTGTTGCATTTCCTATATGAGTTAATAATTGAAGCTATTCATGGATTTATGTCCCTAAACTATCTTTGAAAAGATCTCATGATCTTATATAATCCTTTCTACGTTTTGAATTTCATATGGCTAATTATAGCATCAAGGTATAGAATTAATAAAGCGACAGATTTAGGAACCCACTAGCAATTAGTATTTAGTACTATGTACTCTGCTCATTTTTGCTGCAGATATGCTATTTGAAAATTCCTATGTGTTTAAGGTTTACGAATATTCTATTAATGTATGTATGTGTTATGTTGCAGGACAAGATCCAGGACAGATGATTAAAAATTATAGATTGTTCCACTTCTCTTGTTTGCTCTGTTATCCTCTAACAAATTAGAGCAGAATAATATTTCTACCTTTCATAAGGGAGTTTCTATCTTCCCTTTATTTTATTTTTTGAAGGTTGTTTACCTTGTATTCAAATTTATTGGGGATTGATGTGTTATGAGATGTTTAACTATTTATATTAAAGTACTCGTTAATTTATAAATGTTTACTGTTTAGAATATTTTTGGACCACTTCTTTCACCGGCACAGAAAGATCAACAAGAAGACGAAAATCTATATTAACATATTCAGAGCACTTCTTTTATAACATTGTTTGGAGTATTTCTTTTATTGACACTCTGTTTGGATCATTGTTTCTCGTAGAAATTGCATGGGGCGTCCTATTTGGTCACCCCCATTTAACCTATACCCATTTTTTTAAAAACTTTTAACTTGTACCCATTTTTTAAAAAACTTCAGCTCCCTTTCTCCCTTGCAGCTCCATTTTAGCTTCTGCTTCTTTTGCTTTCCTTCTCTCTTTTGCAATCGTTTTCTCTTCCTTTGTCCTTGCTGCTGCTTTCTCCGCTGCGTTGCTTACTTTCTCCTTCACAGAATGCATCTTCTTCTTTCTTCTTTGCCTTGCGTAGAATACTACAGTTGTTGATAATGTAGTAAATTGAAGGTTCTGTAGTTTGTGGGGAAATAATTAGTAGTAATTAAATAGAATTATAGCTGAAGTTATGTGAAAAGAGTGTTATTTGGGGCATTAAACATACAATGAACTAAATAATTTCAGCTCTATAGCTGAAGTTTTCCTATTACAAAGACAAAAACTTCAGCTCTAGAGCTGAAGTTTTTCAGTTACAAAAGAAAAACTTCAGCTCTTTTCGTGTAGGTGCTGCACACTGGATAGCCAAACCAAACATTTTTACTAGTATCTCCCCGTTCACGAATTCCTTGATCAGAGATTATATTAGTGTAATGGTGTTAATGCAACTCTCTGATCAAGGAGTACTATCACACCTTGATGTTTTATACTTCAATACCACACAAGAAGGAGGTGATTTTGTGTGGTATTTAATTTTTGCGTGCACTGGATTATAGAAGGACATGGTTCTTCTATGCGTTCCTTAATCTACTGTTGCAGAATAAGTAATGCAGAAGTAAAGAACACAAGTATTTTTACGTGAAAAACACCGGCTCAAAAGGTGAAAAAATCACGTCCTACTTCCCAGTAGGATTTTTCCCAACGCTTCACTACAACTCTGAGCCAAACAATAATGTTACAAACTCTTGCAAACCTAAGGATTAACTCTAATCCTTGTAGCAATAAGCCACAGGCTATTGCGACTATTTCAAGTTAACTCTAACTTGAACAATACAACTCAAGTACCTAGTACAAATGCTTCTAAGAAAAGCTGAAAGGTACAACTCAAAAGCTCCTACTTGTAACAACCCGACTGGTCGTTTTGAGCATCTGTACTTCGCTCAATGTTTTGAGGGCCCGAGTATCTCCGCATGATGTATTATGACTTGCGTAAATCGTCGGTGTTGGTTTTCAAGTTATCCGGAATCGATTTGGAAGAATGAAATTCAAGATTTAAGCTCTAAGTTGGAAGAGTTGACCAAGTTTGACTTTTTAGCATTTGACCTCGGAATGCAGTTCCGTCAGTTCCCTTAGCTCCGTTCGGTGAATTTGGACTTAGTAGCGCGTCCGGATTGTAATTTAGAGGTCCGTAGTTGAATTAGTCTTGAAATGGCGAAAGTTGGATTTTTTGGAAGTTTGACCGGGAGTGAACTTTTTGATATCGGGATCGGATTCCGATTTCGGAAGTTGAAATAGGTCCGTAATGGCAAATGTGACTTGTGTACAAAATTTAAGGTCAATCGGAGGAGATTTGATAGGTTTCGGCGTCAGTGTAGAAGTTGAAGTTTCAAAGTTCATTGATTTTGACTTGAGGTGTGATTCATCGTTTCTAGGTTGTTATGCATGATTTGAAGTTTCCAGTAGGTTTATTTAGTCGTATGGAACTTGTCTGCAAAATTTGGCGCTATTCGAAATTGATTTGATATGGTACGGACGCTCGGTTGCGATTCTAGAAGTTCTTGAAGTTTAAGTTGATCTTCATGCATTTTGGCGTCCGATTCATGGTTTTAGAGGTTATTTTGATGTCTTGATCGCGCGAGCGATGTTTTTAGACTTGTGTACATATTTGGCCCAAGTAAAGGTCAGTTTTGAACACTAACAAAGGAACTCAGACATGAACTAGGTCCATCCCGGTTGAACACAGATACGGATAGACTTGAGCGTGTAGGATGCACGTGAAGGAGATAAACCTAACTTGATAGAATTGATATCTCTTGATCCTGATCGAAAAGGTTGCGTAATTGATAAGGATAAGGACTCCTTACTCAAAAAGAACACGGTTCAAGAAAGTGAAGGAGTTAGAGGTTGAGATCAACTAGAACTCTTCCACCAAGGAAGAGTAGCATCAAAATTCTAGTCAATCTCTATTTACTAACTCTATAAATATCAGTGTTGTTCTCTTTTATAGGTAACGCACATAAGCAGAAGTTAAACGTGAATTGAGAGCAAAATAGCAAGGAAATTTTGCAAGCAGTTCGCGTGTGATTCAAGTATGCAAACCTCTAAAGCTACTTGAACCAGATAGAAGAACCAGTTCCAAGTGTCTGTCTTTTATTCTAGTTCAATTGTAGTAGGTGGTTTCATATTGTACCTTTCAGCTTTATCTAGAGGCAATTATAATAGGTACTCAGAGTTTTCAAGTTAGAGTTAACTTGAAGTTGTCGCAACAGTTAGAGGCAGTGTGCTACAAAAGGATTAGAGTTAGTCCTAGGTTTACAAAAGAGTTTTTGTAAATGCAGTTTTTGGCTCAATGATTTTAGTGGAGAGTTTGGGAAAATCCTACTGAAAAGTAGGTCGTGGTTTTTTCACCCTTTGAGCCAGGTGTTTTGCACGTAAAATACTTGTGTTCTTTACTTTCTGCATTTACTATTTCTGCAATAGTAGGTTAAGGAACACTTAGAAGAACCAGGTCCTTCCATAATCAGTTTAAGCGAAAAATTGGTCACCACACAATTTAACCCTCCTCTTGTGTGGTATTGAAGTATAAAACATCAGAATTCCCTACCTTGTGATTTCCGCTATCGGTATTTCTGTCATTTGATTGGTTCTATTATACGTATATTGGGTGAGGATGAGATAAAAGCACGAAGGGTGTTGTCGTGCAGTTGACTTGATATCTGAGTACATACCTCATGCTATGAAAGTTAAGAATTGAGTGTTGTGGTTTATTGGTTACATTCTAAGGAAATGATTGGTCGAGGTATTTGAAAATGCCAAATTGTGATTTTTGCTAACACCCGATAATTGTTTTTGCGTATCCATTGCGTGTGTTCATCTCGATTATATTGTGGTATTAGTCTGTTGCTGATTCACAGTGCAGGTTTTATCAGTATGCATCTTTTAACTAAAAAGTCCCGTCACTACTTTCACGAGGTTAGACAAAATATTTACCAGTACATGGGGTCGGTTGTACTAATACTACACTTCTGTATGATGTGTACAGATTTCTGGAGTAGAGTTGATGGTGATGTCGGGTGTTGATTCTGAAGATGTTCGCGCATTCCGGATATATCTGCCTCTTGTCCTTGGTAGCTGAGGTTTTGTTATTCTGCTTATGTATCTTTTAAACAAAACGTGTATTTATTTGTACCAGCTTTGTAAATTCCAATTCTTAGAAGCTCATGAGTAGTACTACCAGGTCTTGGGTAAATTTGTAAATGTTTAGTTATCTATTCTCTATTTTCTTATAATCTTAGTTGAGTTTTATTTTCTGTTAGTTGGATTACCTAGCGGTTTGAGTTAGGTGCCATCACGACCAGTGATTTTTGGGTCGTGACACTACTACAACTAGAGTAAAAGACAGACACATGGAACTAGTTATTCAATCTGGTTCATGTAGCTTCAGGTTCACACTCTTGAAACTCACAGGAATTGCTCACAAAATGTCTTGCTATTTTGCTCTCAATTCTTGCTTAACTTGGGTGTGTGTTTGTCACCTATAAAAGAGAATAAACTTATATTTACAGAGTTAGTAGAATAAGAATTAACTAGAGTTCTGATGCTTTACTCTTCCTTGGTGGAAGAGTTCTAGTTATCTTCAACTTCTAACTCTTTCTTTATCTTAGATAGAGTTCTCCTCATCAGTTATGCAATCTTTTTTTTAGGGATTATAGAAATAACCACTTATACTTATCCCTTGCACGTTCATGCCTTTTGCTTGAATCTGATTGTAACATGTGTACAGTGTTCATAGACCTGGTTCGTGCATATATTCCTTTGCCAATCATCAAAACATAAACTACTCAGGTCAACACACCTTCTATTTTATATGGGTAACAGGCATTTCCTAATATTCTTTGCTTTCCTTGAGGCAATTTATTCTTATGTTGAAATTGTATGCCAAACATCAGAAAATGCCTTCGAGAATAATTGTTAAGTAAATGCAGGAATAATGACACATTGGTACGAGGGAGTAAGAATTAACAATATCTGTTATCATTACTATGTGGACTACTAAAAATAATATTCCCTCCATCTCAATTTTTGTGTCAGTATTTGGTATGAAATTTTAAATAAATAAATATCTTTAAAATTTGTGGTTTAAAATAAATCACAAATATTTATGTTATTATAAATCATCTCATTAAAGATAAAGTAAAATATTCAAAAAGTAAACTTGTTTCTTAATAGGAAAGTATACTGTTTTTAGAATAGATTAAAAAGAAAATTATGACATAAACTATGAGAGAGAAAAAATAGATTGTTGTCTATTTGAAAATACACTATGTAGTTTGTTATCTCTTCTACCGAAATTTCTACCAATACAAGTGATGTTTTGGACTTTTGGTGCAACTATTTGTACTATCGAAAAATATTTAAACATACCCTCAGTTATACTATTTGGTCATATCAGCCCCTACCGTTATACTATCATTCAAATATATCCCTCAATTGGACGGACTTCCACGTGGCACCTCGGGATAAAAAAGACCCACCCCAAATAAAAATACCCGGTTCAATACTAACCTGCCCCTAATTATATCCGTATCCGACCACTTAAAAAATACCCTTATCCAATTAAACCCCTCATTTTGCTATAATGATTTTCTGTAGCAACCAAACCAACAACTCTTTTTCATGAAATACTTTGAATAAGTCACTAAGTTCATGTAAAAATAAGCATCAATCTTCATCACAAGTCGAATCCTAGATGTAGAAATAGAAGAAGGTGGACCCCCTCTTCGTCGAAAGAAATGAGATTATATGTTTTCGATCCGATATCGGCAGCTTCAACCATAAACTTGCCTCTGTGTGTGTTTTTGGCACGTTGCATTTTTCTCTTTTTGAGTAATAGAGTCAGTGATAATTTTCAACTTCTATGCTGTCAAAGTTGGGCTTTGAGACAATTCACAAGTGATTTTGCAGCCATGACATGGTTGCCTTCTATTTGTCTGATAAAAATGTGGACCTGAGCCTTAGAATTCTGGAAATCGATCCTGAGTCCTCTTGTTCTTGGAAATTTATTTATGTTTAGTTCAAATTTTAGCTCAAGCTTCATGCCAAAAGAATGAGGTGTCAGAGAAGATGGGTGCATTTTCTTCTTCAGTAAGACCATGATTTCAAAACCGAAACACTTTGCTCTCTCATTGGCTGTGGTTGATAGATATATGGATAGAAAATTTTCTGATCCCATATGAACCCAAAATCAATATATGGAGCACAACTGTTTGTGTTATAACAGGCAATGAGTAAGAAAAAATAGAACAAATCAGAGTAAAACGAAATGGAAAAGAAAAGAGAAAATGGAAGTTGATTCCACCTGTTTAGGGTCTCTTAAGAGAAGGGCTGACTTTGGGTCGGGTTATGGGTAGAGGAAAAAATAAATCGGGTAAAAAAAGGGGATGTGTCTCTTTAATCCTGATGTGCCACGTGGAAGTCCGTCCAACTAAGGGGTATATTTGAATGATAGTATAACGGTAGGGGCTGATATGACCAATAGTATAACGGAGGGTATCTTTAAATATTTTTCGATAGTACAAGGATATATTTATTCCTTCTCTGATTTGAAAATACACTATGTAGTTTGTTATCTCTTCTATCGAAATTTCTACTGATACAAGTGATGTTTCGGACTTTTGGTGCAACTATTTATACCGTGTAGGCCATCTCCAACGCTGCCTTCATTTGCCATAATGCAATCAGTTTTTGGAGTAATTTGATTCCAATGCTGCTGCATTTTTGGCTACAAAATGGGAAATGAATAGCGTCACTCCAAATTCGGGTTAATGATTCATCGCCTCCATTACTATTCCAAATGTATTATTTTATTATTTAACTCTTTTAATTGATATCTTTATATATACCTAATTATATTTATGTAATATCTTTATAATATTAATTTTACTTCTTAACTTTGGCGTATAATTTTTATAAATTAATTTTCATGCATTTATTATTTTTATGTAAAATTGAAAGTTAATTTTATTATAAGTTATATTTGCATAAAAAATATATAATTATCTGAAAAAATGAAAGGTGCAAATATCAAATATTAAATGTTGCTAAAATTGAAAGGTTCGAATTTAAAATATCATTTATGGGAGCATACTAGAGGTGGAAGTTGAATATTTATGTAGTATTTAATTTGAATTTTACCATAATGTAATATGTATTTAATTATCTTGTATCTCAATGATTTTACTTTTATTTGAATTATGTGTTAATATATAATCTATAATATTTGCTTACAAATTATATTATCTAAAAATTTATGGTATAAAATAAATTTATATTAAATGGTTATATAAGAAAGGAATATAAATTATATGGGTTGAATATGTAAAAAAGAAAAAAAAGATAGAATTTCTTTAATAGAATAAGAAAATAAAATTTAAATAAAAGATAATAATATAATATTAAAGGGGGTGAAGAATATAAAATGGATTTTTTTTGAGTAAAAAATGGAGTATTGGATGGAGTAACTTTACTCCGTTTTGGAAGAGAAAATGGAGACAAGGGTGCAGATGGCCTTAGAACATGACGAAAACATATCTAAGTTTTTCTACTAACACTAAATTAGTAAGTTAACCCGTTCGCGTTTCTGGGTTGATAAAATTGTCAACATTTGATAAATGTACTGTTGGGCTTTTAAGCATTAATATGGCTTAAAAGAGGGTGAATGGAAAATGGAGGGAAATGAAATTTTTTTGGTGAAATTTAAGCCCCCCCCCCCCCCACAAAGGGACATTGTCCCATATTGGAAGAGGAAGAGGTTTTTGATGGGTATATAAGCAATTGCTCTTCTTCTAGCTCTTAAAGAGTTGAGAAGAAGGCAAGCCTCGCGCCGTCGCCGTCGCCGTCGCCGCTCGCTCGGCTCGACTTCGGCTTCGGCTTCGGTCAAATGATTGATTGATTAATTTTTTGGACCAAATTTATTTGTTAATAATAAATATTAACAGAAATGTTATTAAATATTCATTTTAATATCAGAATATTAATATTAATATTAATATTAGAATCCAACGGAACTGTTTTCAGTTTTTCAGTTGTGTAACTGAAAAACTTCCCTCTTCAATTCCCGGTTTATTATTGCATAAATTAGCCATTTATGTTATGGTATTTATGCTATGGCCGTTTTTAAAAGCCATTCTAAAGAGTTGCACCTCTTCAGTTTTCAGCCCAACATTGGCTATAAATACAAGTCCATTCTTTCAGATTTTCCATACGATTTTCTGAGTCCTCCTCCTTTCTTCAGCATACTCTTAACATTAAAGAAAGCAACAGTAAGTGTGATTTGCTACCGAACTTTGTGTTCGCTGAAACACTAGAGTTTGAAGTACCACTACACTAGTGCGTAATTCGTTCTATCCTGGGAGGAGATAATCCATAACCTTGGGTAGTAGGAGGGGATTGAATTCCTAAAGGAATTATTGTGAATTCAGTGGGCTCGGATTAACTTTTGTTTCGTTTACATTTTCTGTTTATATGTTGTTTTATCTTTTCCAGAATTAGTTTACAAATACAGTTTACTAACAAGCTTAAGGAATTTAATTTATATTCTGTATTTGTGTTATATTCACTGTTCTGGAGATTAAAACCTTTGTGGTTTTCTACTCCGTTGGAGATTAAAATCTACGTGATTTTAATGTTTGTTTGTGTCATTATTTTACAGAAATTGCTAATGACAACGGGAACCAGGCTATTCCAATGGTGACTTCCAATGCATCGACAAGCCGAACACCGGCGTTGGCACCGGCGGAAAAACCAGGAAAATTTTTCGGGATTGATTTCAAGCGGTGGCAGTAGAAGATGTTCTACTACTTGACTACTTTAAGTCTACAGAAGTTCATCAAGGAAGATGTTCCTGTTCTGCCTGATGAAACTCCAGAGAATGAATGCTTTCTTGCGATTGAGGCGTGGAGGCATTCTGATTTTTTGTGCAAGAATTATATTCTTAGCGGACTGGAGGATGATCTGTATAACGTCTACAGTGGTGTGGATACGTCAAAAGAATTGTGGACTGCGCTTGAAAAGAAATACAAAACTGAGGATGCCGGGTTGAAGAAATTCGTTGCCGCTAAATTTTCGGACGACAAAATGGTTGATAGCAAGTCTGTTATTACCCAAGTCCAGGAATTGCAAGTGATTATTCACGATCTCCTTGCTGAAGGTATAAATCGAATTAATACTGATGTTGAAAGTAGTAATTTTAGTATTTTTACTAACAGAATTTTCATTGAAGGTCTTGTCATCAATGAAGCATTCCAAGTAGCAGCGATGATTGGGAAGTTGCCTCCTTTGTGGAAGGACTTCAAAAACTACTTGAAACACAAACGCAAGGAGATGTCCCTTGAAGATCTCATTGTTCGGTTGAGAATCGAAGAGGACAACAAAGCTGCTGAAAAGAGAGGATGTGAAAACTCAACAATAATGGAAGCAAACATTGTTGAGGATACTTCTCAAAATAAGAGAAAGAGGAAGCAGGTTTCTGGACCGAAAAGCAACCCAAGCAAGAAGCGATTCAACGGAAATTACTACAACTGTGGGAAAGATGGGCACAAATCTATGAAGTGCCGTGCTCCGAAGAAAGACAACAAGAAGGGTCAAGCAAACATGGTTGAAAAACATGAAGATGTTGATGACTTGTGTGCTATGCATTTTGAATGCGACTGTCACGCCCCAAATTCGAGGGACATGACCGGCGCCTGACCGGGTAGCCCCAGCCAAGCGAACCTGGATGCCTTTCCTAGCCCACATGTTACCCCACGTTTTCCTTACTCAATTATTCCAAGGATTTGCCAAATAATTAATTAAGAACACCTTTTAATTTACAAAACACATACATACTTACATAATAGTAGTGAAATCACCAACTCGTTACCAACGTATGAAAACACGGATTTACACAAGTTTCTAACCCACATCTACTGTCTACGGAGCCTCTAATAGTACAACAGGATAATATAGTATTTGCCGGTAACAAGGCTCCGGCTATACCTTACACAAATCAAAAATAAAACTCCGAAAACAAGCGGCCTGAGCCACGCAGGGCCCCGAGAGAAAAGGGGCTCACCAAAAAGATGATGGAGGACGAAGGGGAGCTACGATCGGTGGACTGGAGTACCTGCTACGGATCCACCTACAATCATAACACGAATGTAGCGCCCCCGGCAAAAGGGACGTCAGTACATTTGAATTGTACTGGTATGTATGAACAAACTTTGCTCCAAGTAAACTCGAACCATAAGCAAGTAAGTAGCAGTAATAAGAGCGACAATCAAATCCACAAGGAGGGAACAATTAAGCCAACATGTATACAATCTCTCCTCCACAAACAAGCCTGTAATTGTAATGGAAACAACAATCAAATCCACAAAGAAAGAGCAATCAAACCAACCAATTTACAATCTCTCCTGATTCCCCATCCACATTTCCACATCAATAATTTCACAATTTGTTCATAGTTCATTTCAATAGCGATTTCGATCACTTTCCAACCTTATTACCTCGGCCACCCTTATTACCTCGGCCACCCTTATCACCACAACCCACACCTTATTTCTTCGTGTTGCGGCGCGCAACCCGATCCCACCGAACAATCACAATTCACAAACAACACAACAACAACAACACTTCACAAAGAATAGCAACAACAATCCTCAAGAAACAACAACAATGACCCTCAAGGAACAACAACAACAATTTACACGAACTTCCATAGCCATCAATACCATTTCCATGTATTCCACTACTCATATGCATTGATAGGTCACGACGATAATTTCCCACGACAAACCACATATGTTCTACCACGGTTATTCCGAGCACATCAATTCCCATTTCCTTCCATTACTTGTTTCACAGTTCTTACACATAGCACATTCACAATCGCAAATTTAGTTTATTTCTGATTAATTGCATCAAGATGGCGAAGGCACAACCACAATCACTCAACTATACCAGTCGCAGGAATTTCACAAACAAATCACGTAGAAATCACATACCAAGCACTCAAACACCCAAACAAGGCGATTTTACAAGTTCAAAGTTAGCCATACATACCTGGAGCCGAGTTCCCTTTTTAACTTTTATTTTTAATTCACCAAATGGTCTAGCAACGTCAATCTAGTGCACAAGTTAACGCGTATGACTTAGAAAAGAAGTTCACAATTTCTACTCAAACTTATTTAGGTTACCAACCCATCTTTGCACCATCTTTTACTCCTATCCAGTTACTCTCACTAGGTTTTAGGTTATAGAATGACATGCATGTATGAGTTCAACCACTATTTTCAAAGACCAATGCATGAGACTCCCCCCCTTAGCGTAAACCAGAAATTTAGTGAAAAGGGTTAGGGATGTTACCTGCAAGAAAAGGGTGATGAAGATAAGCTTGAAATTCCCCAGCCCGGATGGTTTTGAAGAATCAAATTTTGGAGAAGATGACTTTCTCTCTCAAGACCCTCTCATCCTCTCTCTTATTTTGTGCAGAAGATCGTTAAAAATGAGGGGCTGGGGGTGTTTTATTAAAAAGGGGGTCGGGTATAAAATTTAGAAAATAGAAGCCCGAGCAAGATCTGCGATCGCAGAACAGAAATGCGGTCCGCAGATTGGACCGCAGAATTGCCCCCAAAACTCTGATGAATCTGTTTGGGTCTGCGATAGGAATGCGGTCCGCATTCCTGTTATGTGGTCACATTGTGC
Organism: Nicotiana attenuata; assembly: GCF_001879085.1. Taxonomy (NCBI): domain Eukaryota; kingdom Viridiplantae; phylum Streptophyta; class Magnoliopsida; order Solanales; family Solanaceae; genus Nicotiana; species Nicotiana attenuata. The sequence goes on along the minus strand of NW_017675602.1, from coordinate 3,195 downwards.
ACCGCAGAACTGACCTTCACAAATCCCTGAGGAGCTTATGCGACGATTATGTGGTCCGCATATTGGTTATGCGATCGCATAATAGACCGTATTTTCAACATTAATTTTGACAGCTCTTTTGTTCCACTCTGCGGTAGAAATGCGGCCCGCATATCAATTATGCGGTCGCATCTTGGACCACATCTTGACCTCAAGTTTAACCAAACCACAGCTTCACTATGCGATAGGAATACGGTCCGCATACCAGATCTGCGACCACATTCTTGACCGCATAATGGCATTTTTCTGGGAAATTGATTCTTTTGATTTTTTTCAAACTTAGATCAATACCAAGGGTCTGAACCGATTCCTAACACATATTCGGAGTTGACACCACAAGATACTAGGTTTCGAGCCAAAAATTTTACGGGTCCTCACAGCGACCTGGTGGGAAATCCTAAGGAGTGGTGGATTGATTCTGGAGCCACTCGCTATGTTTGTGCTGTTAGGGAAGCCTTTGCAACATATGCTCCTGTTAGACCCGAAGAGACACTTTCTATGAGAAATGCTGCAACGGCTAAGATTGAAGGATGTGGGAAGATCTTTCTGAAAATGACTTCTGGCAAGGTGGTGACTTTGAACAACGTCCTTCATGTTCCCGAGATTAGGAAGAATTTAGTCTCTGCTGGACTTCTTGTTAAGAATGATTTTAAGTGTGTTTTTGTATCCGATAAGGTTGTAATCAGTAAAAGTGAAATGTTTGTAGGAAAAGGTTACCTCACTGAGGGCCTTTTCAAGCTGAATGTAATGCTTGTTGAGAATAATAATAAAATTTCAGCTTTGTTTTACTTACTTGAGTCAAATGAATTATGGCATATACGTTTGGGTCATGTCAATTATAAAATATTGCGGAAAATGATTAACTTGGATGTAACGACCCGACCCGTCGTTACGGGAGTTACCGCCCCGTTTTCCCCGTTTTATGCTTCTATATGTTTCATTATATGTGTTTGGGGAATTTTAAGTAATTCGGATAGAGTTCGGTTGGAAATGAGACAATAAGTCTCTTTATGAGAAGGTTAGTTTGGAAAAGTCAACCGAATGTTGACTTCTGAGTTAGAAGGCTCGGAATGGATTTCTGATGATTCAACTAATTTCGGGGAATGATTTGTGACTTAGGAGCGCAATCGGAATTGAATTTGGAGGTCCGGTGTAGAATTAGGCTTGAATTGGCTAAGGTTGGATTTTGGCGAATTCCGGATGGTAGGTGAGATTTTGATCCGAGGGTCGGAATGGAATTCCGAGAGTTGCAGTAGCTCCGTTAGGTGATTTTGGATATGCGTGCAAAGTTTCAGATCATTCGGAGATGTTTAGGCCGGGTTTTAGATCAAATTCAAGTTTCGGAAGTTTTAGTTTAACTTAGGCTTGAATCCGTGGTAATTCGATGATGTTGGTGTTTATGATAGTGTTTTTATGTTACGAGCAAGTTTGAATGAAGTAATAGAACATATCTGTGCATTTGGTTGAGGTCTCGAGGGCCTCGGGGTGAATTCCTGTGGTTAAACGAGAGTTTTGAGGTGTAATTGCAGGTCAGATTTTTTGTCATCTGGTGTTTTCGCTTCTGTGGAAATGGACCGCAGAAGCGGTACTGCAGAAGCGGGTACGTGGTCGCAGAAGCAGTCGTGTCCGGCTAGGGAAATTCCGCAGATGCGGAAGGTGGCTCGCACCAGCGGGTCCGCATAAGCGGACTAGGTGCCGCAGAAGCGGTTTTGAAGGGACCGCAGAAGCGGACTTCGCGTCGCATAAGCGAAGTCCGGGTTTCTAAGTAAAGACCGCAAAAGCGGAAATGTGGCCGCAGAAGCGGTCCCGCATAAGCGAAAGCGGGACCGCAGAAGCGAAAAACGCTGGGCGACAGAAGGGTTTTAAAATAATATTTCATCCGCGACCCTTTCATATTTTTCCTCCATTGTTGATGTTCTTAAGAGCTTTGAACAAGGAAATTCCAGGGTTTTGACTGAGAATCACTTGGAGGTAAGTTCCTAGGCCTAATTACTCGAGTTTATGGTACATTTATCGTAGAAATCAGTAGAATTTCATCAAAAACGGGTCAAGCTAGTGCTTGGAAAGCTGTGATGTAAAAATGGAATTTGGAGGGCCAACGAGCTCCGATTTTGGTAAACTTTATATGCACGGACTCGTGGCGAGACGAGGCATCCGTTGGTGTGATTTTCGGAATTTTTCGAGAAGTGGGCCCGGGGCTCGGGTTTTACCAACTTCGTGAATTTTAGTACTTTTCGAGTATTTTTTTTGGGGTTATGTTTCTTTAACCCATATTTATGTACTCATTGTGATTTTGACTAGATTCGACGCGCGAGGAGGTCGATACGAAAGGAAAAGGCATTGCGGACCATTCTACGGCCGGATAGAGGTGAGTAGTTGGTGTATATGATGGCCTGAGGGTTTGAAACCCCGGCTTATCACATTGTGACGCTATGTTAGGGCGTGACTCGCACCCCATGGCAGGTGCGGGATTGGTTATGACTGGGGATTGAGACTTAGTCCATCCCGAACAAGAATGTTTCTATATTGGCGACTGATACGCACCCTGTATTGAATATATCTGGTCTTATTGCCGTGTTTGGGGCCTTGTGCCGATCTGTAGCATCCTTAGAGGATGATTGTCATTGTGATAGCATGCTTTGTATAATCATTGATCTCAGTCCTGTGTTTAATCACTGTTATGAAATGCTAAGTCACTATTCCTGAAGTTAAATATCTAAAGTATATTCTTCTTAATAAATTGGAAATCGGAAAATTAATTGAATCTGTTACGTGACTCATATGCATGTTGTGGACTGAGTATGAATCGGGCTGCACGCCACAGCGAATGGTATGATTATATTGCGCTTGGGCTGAAGGAGCCCCTCCGGAGTCTGTACACACCCCAGTGAGCGCCGTCGACGTTAAATGGATCGGGCTACGCGCCGTAGCGGTCATGTGCATTGCATTGCATCTTTACATTATACTTGACTGATATATTTGAAGTTGTTTTGCTGTTAGTTCGTAGTTAGGTGTTGGACTGTTAGTTTTAGCTTTGCTTTGTGGCATTTCGTTGATTTCTTATCTTCAGACATTTTATATGCTTATTACTCACTGAGTCGGTAGTACTCACCCCTACTCCCTGCACCTTGTGTGCAGATTCAGGTACACCGGAGG
>NW_017675601.1:46405-63745 GCF_001879085.1 Nicotiana attenuata | reverse complement strand
AAGCTTTTGATCATCTGTCTTCACTTTCTCTTGCAGGTTCAATAACAGAGAAGCTTTTTTTTTCCAGTTTTTGTAGCAAAAGATCAACCATTGTTATGTTTCATTGGTCTTATATTTAATTCCTTTTTTTCTAAACTGTTGTTTAAATGCTTTTTTGGAGACGGACATATGAATTGTCCTTTCAGCGGACTTCACAAATCGTGATTATGGCGCCGGAAAAAGAGAAGACGACTCGCCGTTCTCCTCTCGATTTCCCATTGTGAGGTTCGAAACACATTAATTTTGGTTAAGTTATTTAACTTTACTTGCAGTTGTGTTCTTCTACCAAGGAATTGTAACAATTTTTCTTTGATAATTAGCAGCTATTCGGAGTTGCCGTTTACTTTGCGCTAAGAGGAAAACCTAAATGTAGAAGACAAAAAGATAATTAGTTTAATCTAGACATAGCTTTTGGTTATATTAGTGTAAATGATTGTTGTTGTTTGAATGATTAAAATTGTGCTAATGTCCTCAATATGCCATATCCTACCATAATATAGAATTATTCGCAATGCAACTTGATTTATTTTCAATCTTCTTTTTTTTATCTTTTATCCCCGAAAGGACATTCCATTTTAATCTTCACATAAATACAGTTATAATTCTATATTTAATTCCTTTTTCCTATTTAATGACATTGCATAAGCGTCAGGTTAGGAAGTAAATTCTCATTTTGTGATTTTACCAATTCACAGCTTTCACCGACTATGCCTAAAGATGCAATTATCTGCCTGAAAGTTCNTAAACTTGTTTTTTCTTATTAAAGATTCAGAAGAAAATAGGAAGAGACTCAAAGTGAAAGTCAGGGATGTGCTAAATTTATCTGGTGAAGAACGTGTCATGCTTGAATTCGATTACCTGGACGAACCATTTGGAGAAGCTTGCTGGCTTTTGTGGAATTTTAGCAACTGACTGCTCCTTATTTCCAATTCACTTTGAGAAATGGTCAGATTTACCAATATCATACTTCGACCATGTATTTGATCGAATTGTAAAGGTATAAGCTCTAATTCTTTCTACTATACGTCTATTTTATCGTTGGACTTCATATTTTCATGTAGCAGATAAGCTAATCAATATTTTATTCTTGAAGCAACGGTTTTGTTTTAAGACAGTCGAGTTAGTTGCACGATGTTATGTTTATAATTCTATTTGGAAAAAGTGGAGCGCGAATAGGCTAAACTTGTGAAGAGCTTTCTATGATCCACTCAAAAGTAAAGTTCAAATTATGAAAAAAATTTCGGCTAAGATTCCACGGGATAAGCGGACTTCATTTGTTGATTACCGTTTTAAAAAAAACTATTTTGGTATTTACTTAATTACTTCAACTAGTATGTTTGATTATATTTTGTTATTTGTGTGATTGACTTTCAAGTATTTTTTTTTGTAAGGAAATATGCAAAAGGAATACTGAAATTCGAAAGAAACAAACTTTTACACATACAGGTGGCTCCAAACCTAACTCCAGAAGAAGGGCTGAAATGGTGAAAGATGTTAATTCATGTCATTTTACTTTAATTATTAAACTAACTTATGTAACTATTCCTAATAGTTAGGTTATTCTGATGGTTATTTTATTTATAGATGGCTGAGACTGGACGAAGGCCTGGACGAGCACAACTTTATCTTGATACTCATAAGAAACAAGATGGAACATATGTGAATGAGGCGGCAAAGGAGATATGTGTAAGTTTCTTCTTTATCTTTGTGATTGTCGAAGGTTATCTTTTCTTTTCAGGTATGAAATCTAATATATGTATCTGTCTGATTCACTGTAGTTTTGTGTGTCAAAAGTACCAAATAATGTTTTAAAATGATCGCAAATACAACACAACTTGACTATTCTATTATCTATAGTGATTGTTTGATTGAATGTAAAGACTTGTGAAAGCAGGTACCTTTGGAGTTTGGTTTCCGAAAAGTTTCTGAAACCAAATAGGTCTGTTGTGAATTTTGTTCTATAAGAAAATGTTGCTCATTAAACTAAGCTTCAGTGAAGGAGCTGTACAATCATCTTTTCTTAATCAAAGTTTAGTTAATAAGACCTATAAGGATGAAGTTCTTTTTTGGTGTTGCTTTTGTATTTAGGTATATTTTATACTTTTAAAGTGTATGCCTTGATGCATTTCAACAGCTATTTCTTTTTTGCTTGTCTTAGTGTGCATTTAGTTATTTATTAATTTTGTGACAAACATTATTTAGGAAAAAAACGAGCTTGCTTTGAGCCAAAGCACGCTGGATTACTCTTGAAGTTTCGCCGAATGATGCTATTGGTAAAGTTCTAAGAAAAGAGCTCTCGGGAAGGGTAAGGTGCTTAGGATTAGGAGCTGTCCCCAACAAAATTTTTAAACATGCAAGACCCTATTTTGGTGGTATGAATACTTCAAGAAGTGATGCTTCATGTTTGAACCATTTCCAAGAGAACTACAATAAATTGTCGAATGCTCACAAACAAATGATGAATGCTTTCCAAGACATATATGATAATGAAAGAAGGGACAATACCAGAACAATTTGCGGGGGTTCTTTGCTTCTCCACCTACAACGGTAAATAACTTCTTATTTATTTTTCAACTGATATTATCTGCATCTGGAGCAACTCATATAAACAAAAACTAAAGTTCTTTCTCCAGTCTTCTTTAGTGGATTGATTGTACTTTATTTTTGTTGACACTTTCTTGTTTCTGGGATTATAGTTATGTATATGTACTGCTGATTCCTTGTATCAGGTGTTTAGAAATTTTGACTAGAGAGTAAAGCTTGGAATTGGTAAAGATCAGATTTTTATTCAAGAAATAACTCAAGCTACTATTAGCATTCAAAATATCTTATTGTTTTATTTTGTTTGCAGCCAAGAGATGCAGCTACTGGATCTCTATCACCCAAGGACGCAAGAAGATCATCCGATGGCAGTAATTCAAGTGACAACAATTGAAGTTCTTTGTAATTGAATCTCTATATATATATATAAAACAGGGATGTTAACTCGCTGATGTGGCATGCCTAATTGATCAGCAATTGCCTTTATCTTTTTTCTCTGTTTTTTGAGTTTTCTCTTCTTTTTTCCTATTTACCTTATTCAATTCAATGGAGTAATAAATTTCTTCTTCTTTCGTTTACCTATTAATTTAATTGAGAAACCCAACCGTTTCATTCATTGGTAGTAATAGCCCATTAATTTCTACCAAAACCCTTTCTTCTTCCTCTTTGATGACAACAATTTCAAACGCTAATATTTCTTTTTTCTCTCCATGGATAAAAAGAGGGTTCCACTTTTCCTCCATGGATTAAAAGAGAGTTCCACTTTTCTTCTGGAAATCCATCAAGGTCCCTGTCAAAATTGCACTGTATGTGATATGACTTGGAATTCAACTCAAGTTAGTAATCTAAGGGGGGAAAGACGGGTATCTTTTTTTTTTCCCTTTTTCTTTTTAATTCGATAAAAAATTCTTGCTTCAAATGTGATATTCTTCATGTTTTGCCCTTTTGATTTATTTATTTTAACAGGAAAAACGATCTTGGCCTGTGTTATCAATACATGCCGTCACCAAAATTTTAAGCTTTTGATCATCTGTCTTCACTTTCTCTTGCAGGTTCAATAACAGAGAAGCTTTTTTTTTCCAGTTTTTGTAGCAAAAGATCAACCATTGTTATGTTTCATTGGTCTTATATTTAATTCCTTTTTTTCTAAACTGTTGTTTAAATGCTTTTTTGGAGACGGACATATGAATTGTCCTTTCAGCGGACTTCACAAATCGTGATTATGGCGCCGGAAAAAGAGAAGACGACTCGCCGTTCTCCTCTCGATTTCCCATTGTGAGGTTCGAAACACATTAATTTTGGTTAAGTTATTTAACTTTACTTGCAGTTGTGTTCTTCTACCAAGGAATTGTAACAATTTTTCTTTGATAATTAGCAGCTATTCGGAGTTGCCGTTTACTTTGCGCTAAGAGGAAAACCTAAATGTAGAAGACAAAAAGATAATTAGTTTAATCTAGACATAGCTTTTGGTTATATTAGTGTAAATGATTGTTGTTGTTTGAATGATTAAAATTGTGCTAATGTCCTCAATATGCCATATCCTACCATAATATAGAATTATTCGCAATGCAACTTGATTTATTTTCAATCTTCTTTTTTTTATCTTTTATCCCCGAAAGGACATTCCATTTTAATCTTCACATAAATACAGTTATAATTCTATATTTAATTCCTTTTTCCTATTTAATGACATTGCATAAGCGTCAGGTTAGGAAGTAAATTCTCATTTTGTGATTTTACCAATTCACAGCTTTCACCGACTATGCCAAAGATGCAATTATCTGCCTGAAAGTTACAGTAGTGGACCTGCATCAGATCCCCTCACCTGCTAGCCATGTTGGTTATGGTAAAAAATTTTGGTCTGATGTCCGTGGTGGTGGTCCGGGTAGCCCAGCAACTCAAATATGTCTGATGTTACCGTTGAAGAACTCCAAGAACTTTTTGGAAGCATTGGACAAGTAACATGAAATTTCTTTTGGCTATGATTATTGTTTTAGAGTTATTTTTCTAATCATTGTTTTTCTTTAATTCACAACTCCATGATGTTCAATGTGGTATTGCTACTTGGAGGATGAAGATAACATGTCCGGATACTGAATATTTTAGATATGTCTTTTAATGATAATTTAAATATTGCATGATTTCAACCCGGAGAATCAGTGCACTGTTTGGTGTTATGAATGTTAATTTAAGTTTACTCTTCTGTAGTTATGCTTGAGGTTGGTTTCAGCTAGGATAGAAAGATTTAATGGTCAAAGTTGAAAGCTGATGAAGGATGATTTTGGCTCGGTTAATTGACTTTTAATGGAACTGTGTTAAAGATCTTAGTTATATTTTTGTTCGAAAACAGTAATTCTAATTTGAAAGTTTTAGCTTTAGTGTCGCATCAAGAGAGAAAATAATCATGACTATGTGTATGAATTAAGCGTAACAGAACAAAGAGCTAGAGATACATTCTTGTGGTATTCACTTATTCTTTGGCTAGGACAACATTATATGGTGCAACTGCCATGATAAAGAAGAAAAGCAGGAATCAAGATGACACTATTTTTGTTCATTACACTAGGGGAAATGGTGGAATTAATGCAGATGTTGAACAAGTGGAGAACCAAGGAAATGTATTGGGTTTACCTCCTCATATGCTGATGCTCATACCATCAATAGAAAAACAGTGTATTTTTTTTCCTGTTTCAAGGAACGTAAAAATTAAAAGATTGAAACTGATTTTAGCCTATTATTTTGATTGTATCCGAACTAATGTGTTTAGAACGTTTGATCCCAATGTAAAATATATATGGTCTTTTTTTTTTTTTAGCAATAATTTTGGTGTTTAATTTCTGGTGCATTATGCATCAGGTATTGACTTTTAGCCTCAATTTTTTTTCCTTCAAATGCCTTTGCCATGGAAGTTGGATAGGAAAATTAAATTGCCAATATGACAGACTTACATTGAAGTTACCATTTCAAATGGTAACAGATTCTTTATGAAGCAAGTGTGAATTCGGAAGCTAAAGGGACCAACACCATGGCTAATGGGTCAAGTATATTCATCCTAAATTTTCCTTGACCATGAATGCTTTTGGTGTAAAAATCTACATATGTATATTTTCTTCTCTTTTTTTTTTTTTTTTTTTTTTTGTTTTTCCCCAAAATTTTCTCTTAGATAAATGTTCATCGGCTCTCTGCTATTTTCTAATATTCTACATTTAGAAGAAAACTAACAATAATGCATGAGTTTTCATCTAAGGGTCTTAGTAAAACCTTATGAATGGAAATATTAGTACCATATTTGCTTGATAGCAAAAATACACATTACTTTGCTCGAGAGAACTATATTGCTTTACCCTTGAGGCCTTGACTATATAAAATATGTATATTAGATATTCTGGTTTGCCTTTGACAAATATGTTGTATGTTAGATGTTCTGGTTTGCCTTTGACGAGCTCTCGGTTATTTCGTCTATCTTCAAATTACAGCTGCAAATGCATCCCTTATATGTTTGTGTTCTATGCCATTATTCTCTGCCTTAAAAGCAAATGCTTCCAATAGTACAAAGAAGATTAGAATAATTGGCTGTCAACTTCTTGGATTATTTTTTGCGTTTATTTTAGACGAAGGTGTATGACCGCGCGAAGCGCGGGCAAATTCACTAGTTAGATAATTAATTATGACAATGTAATTATGTGGTTGGAGCGGATGTTAGAATGGTTAAGGTGAATGTTTTACGTTAAAATTTAGTTTTAAAACTACTGAATTACTTTGTATATGAAAGTAATACTTTTGATGCTAAATATGTTGATATTTCTTAGTATTGATATATACATCTTTTTTGGTTAGATTATGGTGTGTAAAGGTTCATTAGTAGATACTATTCAGAGTTCAATATTTGTAAAAAAATGCAGTAAAAAAATTAATACTTTCAATGAATTGCGTGGGTTTCGACCGCCGGTAATTATTGTATTGTTAATTAACTATTTCTTATGTTGCATAGGATCAGACTGCCGGAACTTTTAAAGAATAGTTTTTTTTATTAATTTAATCATCAATTTGCGGGGGTTGAACTGTCCCAAATTAACTGCCGCTAATTAATTACGGCAATCATGGCAGCTGTCGCGACATAACTACTGTAAATTGATTGTAGCGAGCCTTTTTGCGGGAGTTTTGTGAACTGCTGCAACAACAAATTGCGGGAGTTACTAACCGCTGCAATTTGTAAAAATAACTATCGCAATTTGACCGTTTTTTTGTAGTGCACCTTCTTGTCCTTTTCAAGTCGTTCCATAGATGACCTCATTGATAACTTCTCTAAGCTCACTTAGAGGTTCTTCCTGATGTTTGCTATTTTGCTCTTGAACAGCTTCTAGTTGCTCCAGTCGAGCAGTGAAGCTTGACATATCCATGGAGATCTTATGTAGAGCACTCATAACTTCATTCATTTCACTCGCCCAGATCCACAGAGCCAAGAAAGTGCTTCCGTATCAGTGAAACAGTAAAAGAAGAAGGAAAAGCTGCTAAAGAAAAGGCAATAAAGCAGTGAAAAGGCTAAGAGAAAAACTAGGGAAAAACAAAAGAGAATGTTCTTTGATTAATTCTCAGATAAGAGCAGAAATTACAATATATAAAATGAGAGAGGAAAGATTCCCTAGCTGGCACTCGAGTGTACTCTACCATTTCCTAGTCACTTGACCTGGACCTCTCGTATAAAAGACAAATAAAATTGTAGGCTAATGTGTAATTACTGGGAACTATATTTTTAAAACATAAGTGGACTAAACTGAACATCTTCCAAACTTATTTTCAGCCTTAACACCAACTAACTTAACGACCTCATATCACCTAACAAGCATAAGGTACCACTTACGGAAGCTATTCGTATCAGGAACATTTAAGTTGGTTTCTGATAATTGTTTGTATTAAATTCTGAGATCATTGCTATTAATCCATCCATTATTGTAGCTTGAAAGTCAATTAACCTTCACTGTTTGCTTCCAGTTGGATAGCTTGGGATGGAAGTCTATTTTTGAGAATTACTGCATAAAGAGAACATCTCATTTAGTTCTATGAAAAAAAGAATAAAATCTAAATTGTAGTGTGCATATATTGGTTATAGTTTCTTTTCGTTATTATTATTAGAGGTGACCGTAGTATTTCGTTTTAAAATATTAGGATCCAATAATTGGAGCTCCATTAACAAAGCTTTTTCAGTGCATTCCACGTGTAGATCAATATCTATAGAGGTGTCCATTGTAGTGTGCATACATCGGTTATTATCAAGTCTTTTCATCAGTGGGTTAGTGGTTTCATCTAAAACTATGGGAAGGTTATCTAGTTGAGAGAAGTGGTTAGTAGTAGGCAGTGTTGTTTTATAGGTGCATGCAGTATTCCTAGAACTTTGGTTGTTCTTTTTGTCTATGTCAGATAATTTATGAGACTCTTTCGATATACCTAAGTTTTTGAGTGCTGAGATACTTATCTGTGTCTACATCAAAGATTCTGGCATTAATACCTGTTGCAGGCGGGTTACCAATTGTTGGAGACATTGATCGTGCAGTGTGTCTTCTTCTTTGCAAAGGATACTATTTTTCATTCACCTTCTTCTAGTCTTTGTGTATTGGAATTTGAACTTGACCTTTGTAGATTTATCATGGGAGGTTTTGGACTTGAGTAGGTAAATTGTTGGACGTTGTGACCTAGTCTTCCACAATTTTTATAAAAAAAAAAAAAAAAAAAATTCCCCTACATATAGAATTTGTTGTTTATAAGAACCAATAAGAATGAAGGGTTTAACTGGTATGTCTATAGGCACGTCTACACATAACCGTGCGTATCTTCCTCTTAGTGTGGATGAAGTGCAGGCATCAATTCCAAGTAGTTTTCCTATTTTATTTCCAATTTTTTGGAGGATGATACTATCATAGAACTCGATTAGGAGTTGTGGTAAGCATATCCATACAACTGAAAACAGTTGTTTGGCTTCGCTTGCTACGGACTGTGGTTTCCATTTTTGCACAGATAGGAAAAAATCATTAATGAACCATGGGCCATTATGCATAGACTTAATCATATTTTCTTCTTTATTAAACTTTACAATGAAGTAATCTGATCCTAGGTCCATGAGGATAAAGTTTTCTGTATGTCTCCATAGTTCTTGGATTTTTTTCTTAAGATAATGATGAAGTATACGTTTACGCATGAGTTTGATAATGACAAAGTATTTCCAAGGCTGGCAAATACACTTGAGATCTTCAGTTGATAGGTTGATTCGAGCGCGCATAGGCTTTAGGCTGCACTGTCTCTTCCATTGGTATATCAGCAGGCATGAATTAAGTATGTGCTTCTTCATGTTGCATAATTATATGGATCTCCTCAGAATTAACTAATAACTTATCTTTGAATGTGGGGCTAGGGTTGTGTGAGAGGGGGGAGTGAGTAATGGATTGGGAAAAGAAGTTTTGTGGGCTGTTGAGTTCCCCCGGTGGATTGATAGTATCTGGTGGCTATGATGGAATTAATGACGTTTGGGAAGGGAATTTGAGGAAGTGCTTATTATGAGTGACTGAGAAGGTGTTGCTCTGGGTTCTAATATTGTGTATTGATGTTTAGAAATTTTTGTAGTTCTTATAATTTATTATGGTTCTAATATTCTATATTGATGCTTATAAATTTTTGTAGTCGCCCCATTTATTTTTACTTGTATACTAGTATATCAAAAATACATTTCACTTTTACTTGTCCAATTTAGCAAATCAAGAGAAAGACTATCTTCTTTTCATGTTTTACCTTATCAATAACTATTCATTTCCCAAATCACTTCTCAAGACTTTTTGAAATACTATCATTATTATGGTAAAATTTTAAAATACATACTTCATTTGTTTCTTCATAAAAATGTGGACAATTAAAAATAAAACGAGGAAGTAGTTCTTTAATTTTGTCAGCCAAAAACGAATAGGATATTGAAACCCAACTAACGCGTGCCTCTAACTGCCTCAGGCTAACTGCCTCTTCCACTTTCTTGATTCTTGGAAGAGGCACAACGATTTCTTTATATACTAGTGTATTTTGTAATCTACTAATCCTACAAGCGATCATATTCAACTATACTTGGATTCATTTTGTCATCATCTACTACACCATCCCCCTCCACCGTCCTCCTCCCTTGATTCTTCAACTATACTTGATTCATTTTGTCATTATCTACTACACCATCCCCCTCCACCATCCTCCTCCCTTGATTCTTTCTTGATCAGCAAAATGTCCTATAGTGATCAATTAATGCGACTGATTCTTGATGATCTAAGGTCTATGGTGTATTCTCGAGTGTATAATGGTAGAACCTTTGATTCTTATGATTTAAAGGAGGTCCTTGGAGTCCACACCGTGCGAGGCTGTCGGGTGTGCAAAGCGAAACTTGTGCCTTCAGCTAGTTCTTCGTCCGTGGCAGTGCGTGATGCCGACGACCTTTCTTTGTCCGTCAAGATAATTAACCATGAGAATAAGTGTAACGATCCGACCAGTCGTTTTGCTTTCTAGAATCCTGTTTCCCTAAATAAGACTTTTTGTACTTACTTTTACTGATTTATAACTTGCGGGGATGGGTATCTCGGGAGTTGGAAAGTTTTGGGTTGAAATCGGAACACTTGGTTCCATAAGGATGGCTTAAAAGGCTAAGTTTGACTTCGGTCAATATTTTGATTAGACGAACCTTGAAATCGAGATTTGACGGTTCCAATAGGTCGACTGAACATCTCAGCCATTGGCGGGAATTTCGCCCGCCTGAATAGGTGCTGCAAATCTTAATGTATAGAACCTGCCCCCTTTCTTTTTTTTATGTTTTTCAATCGCCTTTGTTTATTGTGAATCCGTTCGACATATATGCCTTCACTCGGCACTTCCTCAAAAGTGCTAAAAAGAGCCCCTGGGCGCAGACCTTGAAGCATGTATCGAATCTGTATGGTTGTAGTCTTAATTTGAATACCGCTCCGTGGGGATCTCGAAGAATGGTAGAGACTGGTACGATTCAATTCAAGATTTTGTTCGTGGATCCTTCTTATCCCTAAGAATGGAACGAACCTACAGCTAACATGTGTCTAGTCCAGCGGGAACGCGCGGAAAGCGTACCGGCTGTTTGAGTCACGAAAGGAACAAGCAATGAAATTTTGAAAGAAGTCTGTGAAAAGGCTGAGAAATAAAATAGTTTTATCAATTTCTTTCCATTTGTATCGCCAGCAAGCCATAAAAGAAAGGGGAAAATTAGTAAAGGTGCCCTGCGCGAAACTAACTCTTCTAAAACCTGAAATGGGGAAGGGCTTTTCGACAGGAGATGATACATAAGCCAAGCCAACAAGAAAGCAGAAACTGCATGATGATGATTTCAGACTTGGGCATATGTTCGGATTGGGATTTGGATAACCCGGGGGCGTTTCGGCGCCTAATGGTGAAAGTTGGAAATTTGAGCAAATTTCATAAGTTTGGGTTGAAATGGATTTTTAGGTTCTAGGCGTCCGTTTGGGATTTCAAGCCCAGGAATAGCTCTCTCTGGTGATTCTGGACTTAAGAGCACGTCCGGAAGTGGATTCGGAGGTCCGTAGGTCATTTCGGAGTCATTTGGCGAAAAGTTAGAACTTGAAGTTTTTGGAAAGTTGACCGAGGGTGGACTATTTGATATCGGGTTCGGATTTCAGTTCTGAAAGTTGGAGTAGGTCCGTAATATCATTTAAGACTTTCACGCAAAGTTTGGCGTCATTCCAAGTTGATTTGACAGGAACCGGATGCGCGGAAGTGTTTTAGAAGTTAGTAGAGTTAATGAGTAAATTCATGCGTTTGGCATCCAATTCGTTGTTTTAGATTTTATCTCAGTATTCCGATCGCGCGAGCAAGTTTGTATGATGCTGTTAGACTTGTGTGAGTATTAGGTGTGGAGCTCCGAGGGCTCGGTGAGTTTCGGACGTGTGGAAGGAGTTGAAAACACACCAGATTTCTGGTGTTCTTGGCACCAATTGCAAGTCTCACATTTGCGATGATGGCTTCGCAATTGTGAAGAAGCTTGACCCAGGCAGTGTTTGCATTTGCGACATTTATACCGCATTTGCGACCCCAACAGCTGAAGCTCAGGCTTCGCATTTGCGAGGCTTTTGTCGCATTTGCGAACCTCACATTTGCGAACATGGTGTCGCAAATGCGACGTCAGAGGGCTGTGTCCAGCTCTTTTAATGCGGGACTTAGGCCATTATTTCATTTCACTTCATCCTCTTAGGCGATTTTTGGACCTTTTGGAGGAGGGTTTTCACCTAGCACCTTGAGGTAAGTAATTTCTACACAACATAAATTAAATACATAGATTTTGGGTAGATTAACATGTAAAAATTAGGAAAAATCAAGGGTTTAGATGAAAACCTAAGTTTTGATAAAAAAAAAAAAAATGAGATTTGACCATAAAATTGGTTATGGAACTTAGTAAAAATTATATATTTGTGTTCCTAAGGTTATGGGTAACAACTTTCTTTGAAAATTTTCGGAATCTGAGCATGCGGGCCCGGGGGGTAAATTTTAGGAATCTTGCAATTCGGGTTGGGTGATCACTTTAATAGTAGGAATATGAACTTTGAGCATAAATTGATTAGTTTATGTAATGTTTGATTAGTTTCGAGTCGTTTGGCATCGAATTTGGAGGTTTGAGCGCATTCTTGAGTTAGATTGCAAGCTTCGAGATGAGGTAAGTCTCCTTTCTAACCTTGTAAGAGGGAATTAACCCAATAGGTGAATTATATAAATGTTTGTACCTATCTGTGGGGGCTACGTACGTACGAGGTGACGAGAGTCCGTACATAGCTACTAGTATGCTATTGTCCGGGTAGTTTAGGATCCGTATCATGCTATAATTGGAATGTTTGCGCCCTTACTTGCTAATATAATCACTTAAGCCATGTTAGAAATTTATAAAAAGAATTGTATAAGGTTAATTTCACTTACTTGAAGGTTTGTATGAGATACTTGACTGTAAATGAGAAACTTGTGTTTTCTTGAAAATAACTGTTATTTGTGGATCGGTCCGAGCACCTCGGTAGTAAATAGATGCATCTATGGTTCTCCTCGTTCGACCCTCCGACAGTGCACAGTTCAATATTTTATTGGAACAGACCGTACGACCTCTGTATAATTGCGCATGTTAATTATTCGGAACTCTCTGTGATTTATACTGCTTAAATGCCTCGAAATGTGAGTTGTTAGATGATATGACTGAAATTGAAATTATATTTATGAAAGAAGAACTTATCACTTCCTATTATTAATATGTCAGTATTATTCATGATACCCATGCTTAGCATAACACCTTAATTATATTATTGTTACCCCTAGTAAGTGTCAAGTCGACCCCTTGTCACTACTTCTTTGAGGTTAGACTGGATACTTCTGGGTACATATTGTTTATATACTCATACTACGTTTCTGTACTTAATGGTACAGGATCTGAGGTAGGTTCATCTAGTTACCCGCCCGAAGGGCATACTTGGTCTTGGACTGAGACTTCACGGTGAGCTGCCCCCTTTCGAGCCGATTAGCAGCATGCCGGAGTTTCTCTTTTGCTTGTATCTTTCTATTCTATTTCTGACAGTAGGATAGTCATATTTTGTATATTCTGCTAGTTGCCCACACACTTGTGACACTATATCTTGGCACATATTAGTAGACTTGATTTTTGGGTTGTATTTCTTTGATGATGTTTTCTTCTAGTTGTTTCCGTTTTGCACGCCTTAACAATTTGTTATTTATCAAATGCTTTAAATTTAAGTAAAGTTAGATATTGGGATTGCTTAATAAAAATGGGAATTCACTAGTTGATCAGTGTTGGCTGATCGAAGCCAACCCTGCACTACTATTGAGTAGCGAGAGAGGTCAAAGCAGCTTTTACCCGATTTAGGGTCGGGATCGATTTCCACAGGGAGCTAGATATTGGAGTTGGGTGTCTATCTAAAGTGGAGTTGTGTGTTTGCTCCAAATTGCACTTCTACACATTTTTGGTTTTAATTATGATTCTAATTTTATAAAACTACAATGCTCAATTAAACTAAAATAAGCTAGGATTAAACTATTGCGAATTGTTCAAATGATTAAAAGGCACTAGGGTAGTGGCTTTCGCCTAGGTGGTCAATTGACGGATTCTTGAGTCTAAAGCTAGATTGTCACATTTTGGGAGTACGATATAACCATTGCTCGATTCTACTCACTCTATACCTCTCGGTAGTTCGAGTGATTTTGCCCGAGTTGACTTTCTCAAGACCAATCGGGTATGCAAATTTGCACAAGCAATTAAGGTTCAAGTCGGGTATTGCGATCTCTCGGTTTAACCTTTTAATTGGGGCTATCAATTCTCTTGAGTACACCCCAATTCCTTGTTGGACTAATTTTAGAGAGTTGGGCTCTCTTTCTCAAGAAGAACCAAAGTCAACTAAACACAAACTAGTGTTTGCAATCACTAATTTAGCAATTAAACATGAAATTAGCCCAAATATCAAACACCCATAGTCAATCAAGCCCTAAAACTCAAGACCCATCAATTACCCACACTAGGATTGAGCCACAACCCTAGTTGATGGGTCTAGCTACTCATAGTTAGAGAGAAAAACAAAGAAATAGATGAAGATAAACTCATAATAATTAATTACTAAAAAGAACTTGAAGATTCAATGGTGAAATTAAGCTAAAATTACTAGAAATAGCAAAATAACCCAAGTCACGAGCGCAGCTTTACGTAAAAAACTATCTGATTACCTAAAAATGGAAAAAGAATCTATTTATACTAGGCTAAAAATCTCGGACAAAAATACCCCTGCGGGGCTAGTGCAGACCACACAAAATCACGTGCGGCCGCACTAAGGCTCTTGACTTGAATTTCTAGCTCTCTGAACTGGGCAATGCGGACCGCATAAAGTCTAGTGCGGCCGCGGTGGCTTCTAGTGCGGTCCGCATGAAATGGAGCGCGGACCGCATTGGGCTTCAAACTTGAAATTGGCAACTCTCTGAACCTTCTCTCTGCGGACCGCACTAAATCGAGTGCGGCCGCATTGATCCTATTGCGGACCGCACAAAACCTCGTGCGGCCGCATAGCCTTTGTGCCTGAATAGCAGCCTCTCTGAACCTCACTTGTGCGGACCGCACAGAATGGTGTGCAGCCGCACTGGCCCTATTTTGCCTGAGCTTTGTCTTGTCTTGGTACTTGTGCAAGTTTCACTCTTTTTGAGATGATCTTTGACACCTTGTCACCTTGTTGATCAAACATGCAATCAAGCACAACTTGTGAGCCTTTGGGACTATTTTGTACACATTTCTAATCAAAACTTGAGCATGAAGGAGTGTAAAATGCATCATATTCCCTAGTTATCAACTCCCCCAAACTTAAGCTTTTGCTTGTCCTCAAGCAAACAAAATAAGACCCACCCCTTAAGAGAAAATCCAAGAAAATTCAGCTATCCTAAAGTGACCTCATCTAGTCTCAATTGGGACTAACAATTGCCCTCAATACAGATGAATCATTAACAACATTTACTCTTTCAAACACCATGGATTAAGTGCGACACAAGAGCATCAAGAGTTGACTCGACACATCAAAGAACTCTTTCTATTACTTTGGTCATTGTGGAACCCAAACTCACACATCCTCAGCTCTCCCTAAGCAAACCTCACCTTTAGAATAGTGGCACTCAGAACGAGGTTAATGGAAATTCACTCATCTCTCAAAAACAAAAGTCACAAGTCCGGCTCTAAGTACCATATACTTGCCCCTTATGTGAGTCACCACTAATGTAAGCTTCATTCAACTAGAGATCATATAGGGCTTTTGTGGAGACATAGTGAAGGCTTTTGGTTCCGGGTAGGCAATGTTTGGTCTCAATAGGTTTTATCTTCCCTTAAGCACTTCTTTTGTTTCATTTTGGCACAAATTCACTTAACTTTTTGAGTCGTTTCACTTCTTTCAAGGGGTTAGAGAGACACACTGTCACTCTTTCTTATACATTTCAAATCTTTTCTCCTTTCGTAATTTTTCACACCTTTCATTCTTTGCTTTTCTTGAATCCCTTTATTCATTTCCACATTGAGTATTCTTTTTGTCTTTTTTGCTTTTCTTTCTTTTTCATTGCCTTTTCCTTTTCTTTATTTTGTACCTTTTTACCACTTTGTTGCAATCCTCGTCTCTCCCCCCAAACTTATACTTTTGCCATGTGCTAAGGAAAGATCGGGTGCCAAGAGAGGGTATCTTTTAGAATGGGTAAAGGCTTGTATCATGGTTCTTGAAGGAAAAAGGTTTAAGTCTCAAAAGGGTTGACTAGGGATTTTATCTTTGGTAGGCTATGGAAGTGTTCAATCTATCATTTGGATCAAGGAGAGCCTATAATCATGTCTCAAGTCAAAATTCACTTAGGATTTCGCCTCAACAAACATTCAGGGCAACTTCTAGACCAATGGCTCGGGACTTGGACTTGCAATGCAATTTCTCACCACACACGCTATGGGATTGCTTAAGACACAGAATCGGGGGCCCACAACGACCTTAGATAAGATTTGAGCATATAATGGTCCCGAAAAATCACTTGATGATTATTGGCCAACGCAAGAGTCTCAAGGTCACGGCTTTCACCATCCTAAGCACAACGATTTATTTTTGACCATGGGATCAAAGGCAAATGTGCTAGGCCCAAGTGAAGATTTGCTTGAGGCACCCTTAACCACTAACTACTAAAAGCAAAAAGAAAAACGGACTCAAACACTTATGAAGGTTGTCACGCCATCCATCATTAGGAAGAGCCACCTGGTTCACACAAAATCCACCTTTGGAAAGAACCGTGGCATTAAGAAAACCAAAGGCTTATTGCAAACGCTCAAAACAAGAAGCTACGAACATAAATAAGAAGCTACGAAAAAGAAAATGTGGAAAGTAGAATGAATATGTACAAGAGGGGATTTTAATCGAATATACAATACGGGGATGAATATATACAATGTAACATACTTTTATATACAGACCCAAAGTGAAAAGTACGAAAAATGTAATGAAGTACCAAAATTATATACATACCAAGGATGAAAAATAAGAAGAAAAATAACAAAAACATAAAATCTGTCAAATATATACATTCATCCATATCAATTCAAAGTAGGGCCTAACCCCTCAAATCAAAGCTGGCATTATCCTCAATGCCAACTAAGCAAAATAAGCATCAAAATAAAGGGAAGAGGATACAGAAACTCCCTATGGCTCATCTGTCTGCGTGGCATCCTGAGTGGTCCCTGGGTCCTCAATATGCTCGGTAACCTCAAACGGGTTCCCTATGACCTGCTGCTCTGCTGCTGGGACCTGGGCCTGAACCTGGACAGGCTCCTGAGCTGCATCCTGTGGCTGACTGGAGGAGATCTGCGATGGGTCTGCCAACTGGATGACTGCATCATCTGCATGGGGAATCATCCTCCTCCTCTTGGGAGGCCTCTAGGACTGCTCTGGCTGGGGGTGAGCTGGTGGCACAGGGCCCTGGAACAATAAATCCAAAGGCAGATGATCTGCCTTCAACCTGTCAACCTCAACCCTCAACTCTTTTACGGACTCCTTGGAAGCCCGCGTCTTTCTCATCTTGTTGGCCTCCCTAGCAAGCTCCTTGAGAGCTTTCCCATGAGAATCCACAGCTTTTGTAAGCACTTTCTGAGTATCAAGGATCTTCTTCTGGTTTTCTAGAATCTCCTTGAGGGCATCCTCAATAGACTGTGGG
>NW_017675601.1:24893-44551 GCF_001879085.1 Nicotiana attenuata | reverse complement strand
GTGCGGTCCGCACAAAATGCCATTGCGGACCGCACTAAGGCACCACGGATTGCACAGAATCGAGCGCGGTACCACTGAGTGCCTAGAAGCAACACTAACTTAGGGTTCAATGTAATTTGATTTTAAGTCCAATTTTACACCTAAGAAAGGTTCCTATGTGTTTGCCCAGTGTTTCTAACTACCTAATTCTACTTAAATCTAGAAATTAACTAACCTAATTTTACCTATTCAAAAGTAGCACGGGAAGAACAGAAGGAAAACAAAACTCAAAAGAAATTAACAAAATTAAAACAATAAAAAGAAGTTAATGGTACCAGTGTGAGAAGAACTGAAGTTAAACGAGTCCAAGCAGTTAATTACTAGCAAAAGGAAATATGAACAGTGCTTTTAGGAGTTCAGAGAGCAAAGGGTCGAAAAGTGTAAAAGGAGGACCTCAGGCCCTATTTATAGAAAAAGGACCTGGGGCCCAGCTTACCAAACCAATGCGGACCGCACAAAATGGACTGCGGTCCGCACCACACAACATTTGTCAAAGTTTGAGAAGTCAACCACTGTGGTCCGCACAAAATGGAATGCAGCCGCAGTGGTACACCGCGGATCGCACATAATGTAATGCGGACGCGGTGGCAAACTTCAGAGAGCTGGTAATTTCAACCTTCATCAGTGCAGTCCGCACTAAATGTAGTGCGGCCGCATTGAAAACCTCAGAGACCTGAACACATTTTCCACTATGTCCTGCACTACATCAACATAAGCCTGTAACATCTCACAACCAATTAGTCCAAAAATAAACCCTATCCTACAATGAAAAACAAAGAAAAACACATGGGTTGCCTCCCAAGAAGCGCCTGATTTAACGTCGCGGCACGACGCATGTTACCATCCAATCATTTGAAATGAACAAGTGCCACCACATGGCTATCATCAAACTTTCCCAAGTAGTGCTTGACCCTGTGATCATTAACCCGGAAAATCTCCCCATTTTTGTTCTTCAAATCAAGGGCACCAAACGGGGTCACAAACACCACCTCAAAGGTCCGCTCCATTTTGACTTTAGCTTTCTCGGAAACAACCATAATTGAGAGTTGAACAAGAGCACCAAATCACCTACTCTAAACTCCTTGCCACAAGCATATTTGTCATGAAGGTACTTCATCTTGTCCTTGTACAAGGAAGAACTGGAGTAGGCATGGAAACGGAATTCATCAAGTTCATTGAGTTTCTCAATCCGGAGATTTGCAGCCACATCCCATTCAAGGTTCAATTTCTTCAAGGCCCACATGGCCTTGTGCTCTAACTCTACTGGTAAATGACAAGCTTTTCCAAACACCACCGGTATGGGGACATACCAATCAGAGTCTTGTAAGCAGTTTGGTAAGCCCATTGAGCATCGTCCAACTTCTTAGACCAATCGGTCCAATTGGCATTGACGGTTTTAGACAAGATGCTCTTGATCTCCCTGTTAGAGACTTCAACCTGGCCACTTGCTTGAGGATGATAAGGAGTAGACACTTTGTGGTTGACACCATACTTAGCAAGCAAGGTGTCAAAAGCTCTATTGCAAAAATGCGATCCTCCATCACTTATAATTGCTTGAGGAGTGCCAAACCTTATAAAAATGCTTTTCTTTAGAAATGCAACCACACTCCTAGCTTCATTGTTGGGCAAAGCCACGGGCTCGACCCATTTTGAGAATAATCAACCGCTACAAAAATGTAGGTGTTACCGCACGAGCTTACAAATGGGACCATGAAATCAATACCCCATACATCAAAGATATCCACTTCTAGAATGGTGTTTAGAGGCATCTCATCTTTCTTTGAAATAGCGCCCGCTCTCTGACATTGGTCACACCTTTTCACGAGATCACTTGCATCTTTGTACAAGGTTGGCCAATAAAAACCACAACTCAGAACTTTTGAAGTTGTCCTCGCCCCTACATGATGGCCACCATAGGGGGAGGAATGACAAGCCTCTAGGATGCTAGATTGCTCCTCAGGTACACACCTCCGGATCACTCCGTCGGTGCAAATCTTGAACAGGTATGGCTCATCCCAATAGAAGTCCAGACTATCCCGTTTGAGCTTCTTCCTTTGGTTAGAAGAGAGCTCACACGGGATGATGCCAGTCACAAGGAAATTAGCAACATCCGCAAACCATGGCATATCACTCATCGACATAGAATGTAGTTGTTCATCGGGGAATGCATCATTGATCTCTAGGCCATCACACGGCCTTCCTTCCTCCTCCAAGCGGATAAGTGATCCGCCACTTGGTTTTCACTACCTTTCCGGTCCACAATTTCCAAATCAAACTCTTGAAGTAATAAGACCCATCGCATCAGTCTAGCTTTGGAGTCTTTCTTTGTCATCAAGTGCCTAAGAGCTGCATGATCGGTGTGCACTATGACCTTGGCTCCCATAAGATATGGTCGAAATTTTTCCATTGCAAACACAATAGCCAACAACTCTTTCTCAGTTACCATGTAGTTCCTTTGAGCCTCATTCATTGTCTTGCTCGCATAGTACACCGGATGAAATATTTTGTTCACTCTTTGACCCAAAACTGCCCCAACCGCAACATCACTCGCGTCGCACATGAGCTCGAAAGGCAAGCTCCAATTGGGTGCGGTAATGATGGGGGTGGTGGTCAACTTATGCTTGAGAAGTTCAAAGGCTTGCATACATCCCGCATCAAACACGAACTTGGCATCCTTTTGTAGCAGCTTGCACAAAGGATTCACTACCTTCGAAAAGTCCTTGATAAATCGCCGGTAGAACCCCGCATGCCCAAGAAAACTTCTAACCCCCTTGACAGAAGTGGGGGGAGGAAGTCTTGAAATCACCTCAATTTTGGCTTTGTCAACCTCAATACCATTCTTTGAAATTTTATGACCCAACACTATGCCCTCCTCAACCATGAAGTGGCATTTTTCCCAATTTAGCACAAGATTGGTGTCTTCACACCGGGCCAACACTCTATCCAGATTTTTCAGACACTCATCAAATGAATCACCCACAACACTGAAGTCTTCCATGAACACCTCCAAAATATCTTCCACCATATCGGTGAAAATGGCCATCATACACCGTTGGAATGTTGCTGGTGCATTGCACAACCCAAAGGGCATCCGAGAAAAGGCAAAGGTGCCATATGGACAAGTAAGGGTTGTCTTCTCCTGATCCTCTGGAGCTATCAAAATTTGATTGTACCCCGAATATCCATCCAAGAAACAATAGAAGGCACGCCCAGCAAGACGATCAAGCATCTGGTCAAGGAAAGGCAATGGGAAGTGATCCTTGCGGGTCACCTTGTTCAGCTTGCGGTAGTCCATGCACACCCTCCATCCGGTCACTGTCCGGTTTGGAATAAGTTCATTATTAGCATTGGTCACCACGGTCATACCACCCTTCTTTGGCACACACTGCACCGGTGAAGTCCACGAGCTGTCAGAGATTGGGTACACCACTCCGGCATCTAACCACTTGATCACCTCCTTTTTCACAACTTCTTGCATTGCCTCGTTCAACCTCCTTTGATGTTCCAAGGAGGGTTTTGCATCATCTTCCAGAATAATCTTGTGCATACAGAATGCGGGGCTTATTCCCCGAATATCAGGTAAAGTCCATCCAATTGCCTTTTTTCACTTTTTGAGCACCGCCAATGTGGCATCTACCTGCATGTTAGTAAGACAAGAAGAAAGAATAACTGGTAAAGTTGAACTAGGGCCTAAGAATTCATACCTGAGGTGTGGAGGCAATGGCTTCAACTCCAACACCGGAGGTTCCTCAATTGAAGGCTTTGTTGGAGGGGTCTTTCTATTTTCAAGATCCAAAGCGAGTTTCCTAGGCTCATAAGAATAAGAGCCCATTCCATGTAAAGCATTCACGCACTCCACTCGGCCCTCATCATCATTGACATCAAGATTCAACAATACGGCCTCCAAAGGGTCCTCCACATTGATCATTGCACTAGTATCATCAATTATCACAGCCGTGACAAGATCCACAAATGAGCACACTTCTGTACAATTGGGCTGCTTCATTGACTTGCACACATGAAAA
Source organism: Nicotiana attenuata (assembly GCF_001879085.1). Lineage (NCBI taxonomy): Eukaryota > Viridiplantae > Streptophyta > Magnoliopsida > Solanales > Solanaceae > Nicotiana > Nicotiana attenuata. The sequence goes on along the minus strand of NW_017675601.1, from coordinate 40,487 downwards.
ATGACCTTTTCATACCCACCCGAAAAGTGAGTTCCCCTGCTTCAACATCAACTAGAGCCTTCCCCGTAGAAAGGAAAGGTCTCCCCAATATGATCGGGACTTCATAGTCTACCTCACAATCCAAGATCACAAAATTAGCTGGCAAGATAAATTTGTCCACCCGGACAACCACATCATCAACAATACCCAATGGTCGCTTCATTGATCTATCTGCCATTTGCAATCTCATGGATGTTGGCCTCGGTGGCCCAATACCCAAAGTCTTGAAAACTGAGTAGGGCATCAAGTTGATGCTTGCCCCTAAATCACATAAAGCTTTAGCAAAGTCTGCACTTCCTATAGTGCAAGGGATAGATAAAGCACCGGAATCCTCCAACTTCGGAGCCATTGAATGTACTATAGCACTAACTTGGTGGGTTATCTTGAAAGTTTCACAGTCCATGGATCTTTTCTTTGTCACCAAATCTTTCATGAATTTAGCATAGCCAGGCATTTGCTCCAAAGCCTCCACCAAAGGCACATTGATGGATAAGCTCTTCATCATGCCAATGAACTTTTTGAACTGATTCTCATTTTTCTGCTTGGCTAGCCTTTGAGGATAAGGTGGAGGTGGCCTAGGCAAGGGTGCCTTGGCTTTTGGCACAACCGGCTCCGGCATGTCTATTACGTGTTCCCTAGACGGGTTCACGTCATTTTGTGTTTCCACCTCGGCATCTCGAATATCAATCCTCACTTCTTGATTCACATTTTCATCAACCACATTCTCAACCACCAAAGGAACTTCATCTTCTTGCAACTCAACCTCATCACCCAAAACTTGCTTTTGTTTGGAGGCATTCACATCACCGCCTCGTCCACTCCTTGTAGTTACCGCCAAAAGATGATTGTTACCACCCTTTGGGTTAACCACCGTATCACTCGGTAGAGCCCCCTTAGGGCGAGTATTTAAAGACTGTGAGATTAGGCCTAGCTGGACCTCCAAATTCCTGATTGAAGTGTTGTGAGAAGCCAATTGCGCATCGGAGTCAGCATTCTTTTTCATCATCTGTTCAAACATCATTTCAATTTTACCCATTTCATTGTTGGAAGAACTAGAACCCTGGGATGGAAAAGGCGGTGGGTTGCTCGGTTGTTGGTACATTGGGGGCCTTTGAAAGCCTTACCCCTGATTTCCTTGGTTATTGTTCCATCCACCCTGATTGTTGTTGTTTCCACCCCAATTGTTGTTGTTGCCCCAGTTTCCCTGATTGTTCCGATTGTTATTTTGATTTCCCCAATTGTTGTTCCCTTGTTGTTGATTGTTCCAATTATTGTTGCCTTGCTGTTGGTTACCCCAATTGCCCTGGGATCTCCATTGTTGTTGTTGGTTAGAAGAATTGCCTCTTTGGCCTTGGTAATTATTCACATATTGCACCTCTTCGTTCTTCCCATCATAACAATCGTCTTGGAATCCACCACAATCATTATCAAATTGATCCGAATTTCCTTGGTTCTGTTGGCCTCTTTGTCTTCTATTGTTTACAAGCATGTTGACACCCTCCATGGCATTTGCTTGGCGAGGATTCTGAACTTGTTGCAACTGTGCCTTTGCTAATTGGTTCATTGTTGTTGTAAGTTCTCCTATAGCCTGTCCATGGTCATGTAGTTCTTTGTGCAAATGAGTGACCGTGGGGTCACCCTGTGGCACATTGGCTCTACTTTGCCAAGCAGAGGATGTGTTAGCCATCTCGTCAAAAATAGCGCAACCTTCATCATAAGGCAGCTTCATGAAATTACCCCCAGCTAATTGATTCACTATGCATTAGTTCATTGTATTGATGCCCCGATAGAAGGTCTGTTGTATCATTGCCTCTGTCATATCATTGTTGGGGCATTCCTTCACCATAGTTCTATATCTCTCCCAAATCTCGTGCAATGGTTCGGTGGGCTCCAGCTTGAAGGTTAAGATCTCATCCCGTAGTTCTTCCATGTGCCTCGGTGAGAAAAATTTGGCAATGAACTTATCCGCCAACTCATCCCAAGTTGTGATGGAATGGTTGGGAAGTCGCTCAAGCCAATCCAATGCCTTCCCTCTAAGTGAAAATGGGAAGAGCCTCAATCGAAGTGCATCCTCGGACACATTGGTTTGCTTGTTCCCCAACAGGTATCCACGAACCCCTTGAGATGTTTGTAAGCATTTTGAGTGGCAGCGCCCGTGAAGTATCCACGTTGCTCCAGCAATGTCAACATCACATTAGTAATTTGGAAATTGCCCACCCGGATCCGGGGTGGGACAATTGCACTTGCATAGCCTTGGTTTGGGAGCACTCGAGGACCGCTCTTGGAGGTGGCGAAGGAGGGTCTGGAATATTTTAAATAACATTGGCCTGGCGGCCTCTTCGTTGTCCTGAAGGTACAAGAGGCACCTCATCCTCTCCATTATCATCAACCTCCTCCCCCGCAATCACGTTTCCAAGAGGGTCATTAGCATTTAATGCCATTTTGTACCTGAAGTTGTGACACACACAAATCAGTAACAAAGAAGGAAAGAAGAACAATACACAAAACTATTAAGATAGATAGCCAAAACCGTTAGCACCCCGGCAACGGCGCCAAAAAGTGATCGAAGCCAACCCTGCACTACTATTGAGTAGCAAGAGAGGTCGAAGCAGCTTTTACCCGATTTAGGGTCGGGACCGATTTCCACAGGGAGCTAGATATTGGAGTTGGGTGTCTATCTAAAGTGGAGTTGTGTATTTGCTCCAAATTGCACTTCTACAAATTTTTGGTTTTAATTATGATTCTAATTTTATAAAACTGCAATGCTCAATTAAACTAAAATAAGCTAGGATTAAACTATTACGAATTGTTCAAATGATTAAAAGGCACTAGGGTAGTGGCTTTCGCCTAGGTGGTCAATTGACGGATTCTTGAGTCTAAAGCTAGATTGTCACATTTTGGGAGTACGATCTCTCGGTTTAACCCTTTAATTGGGGCTATCAATTCTCTTGAGTACGCCCCAATTCCTTGTTGGACTAATTTTAGAGACTTAGGCTCTCTTTCTCAAGAAGAACCAAAGTCAACTAAACACAAACTAGTGTTTGCAACCACTAATTTAGCAATTAAACATGAAATTAGCCCAAATATCAAACACCCATAGTCATTCAAGCCCTAAAACTCAAGACCCATCAATTACCCACACTAGGGTTGAGCCACAACCCTAGATAATGGGTCTAGCTACTCATAATTAGAGAGAAAACAAAGAAATAGATGAAGATAAACTCATAATAATTAATCACTAAAAAGAACTTGAAGATTCAATGGTGAAATTAAGCTAAAATTATCTAGAAATAGCAAAATAACCAAAGTCACGAGCACAGCTCTACGTATAAGACTATCTGATTACCTAAAAATGGGAAAAGAACCTATTTATACTAGGCTAAGACAAAAATACCCCTGCGGGGCTAATGCGGACAGCACAAAATCACGTGCGGCCGCACTAAGGCTCTTGACTTGAATTTCCATCTCTCTGAACTTGGGCAATGCGGACCGCACAAAGTCTAGTGTAGCCGCGGTGGCTTCTAGTGCGGTCCGCATGAAATGGAGCGCGGACCGCATTGGGCTTCAAACTTGAAATTGGCAACTCTCTGAACCTTCTCTCTGCGGACCGCACTAAATCGAGTGTGGCTGCATTGATCCCAGTGCAGACCGCACAAAACCTCATGCGGTCGCATTGCCTTTGTGCCTTTAATAGCAGCCTCTCTGAACCTCACTTGTGCGGACCACACAGAATGGTGTGCAGTCGCACTGGCCCTGTTTTGCCAGAGCTTTGTCTTGTCTTGGTACTTGTGCAAGTTTTACTCCTTTTTGAGCTGATCTTTGACACCTTGTCACCTTGTTGATCAAACCTGCAATCAAGCACAACTTGTGAGCCTTTGGGACTATTTTGCACACATTTCTAATCAAAACTTGAGCATGAAGGAGTGTAAAATGTGTCATATTCCCTAGTTATCATTGGCTTACCTAACACCGGTGTTGGGTGCCATCACATCCTATAATGGAATTTGGGTCGTGACAATATGGTATCAAAGCACTAGGTTCACGTAGGTCTCACAAGTGATGGGCAGGCCTAATAGAGTCTTGCGGATCGGTGCGGAGACGTCCGTTCTTATCTTCGAGAGGCTATAGGGTGTTACGAAACTACTCTTTATTCATCTTCTATCGTGCAGTTGATGGTATACTAAGTTTATTTCTTCTATTCTCTCACAGATGGTGAGAACACGTACAACTGACGTTTTGGACCCAGGAGAAGTTGTTCCCCCCGTTGCTAGAGGACGAGTCAGAGGCCGAGGGAGGGCATCGGCCCGAGGTAGGGGACAAGGACGTCCTAGAGTTACCCCAGTTGCACCGCCAGCGAATCCAGTAGAGGATCCCTTCATTGAGGAGCAGGGTGAGGTGCCCACAACAGAGCCTGCCCCGGTGGATTACATGACAGCACCAGGCTTTCAGGAGGTCATGGGCCGTATGCTGCGGTTCATGGATTCTATGACCCAGTCTGGTTTATTTTTAGCAGACCCAGCCACATCCCAGGCGGGAGGGGGAGCACAGACCCCTACTACTCAAGCTTCTGGGCATACAGCTGTAGTGTATCAGACTCCGGGTGCACTACCCGCGGATGGGGCCCAGCCAGTTGCGGCAGTGGCACCTAAGCCTAAACCAGTTGTGAATGGCGATCCACAGAAGTTATTGGATAGATGGACTAGGCTACACCCTCTTGTCTTCGGATGAGAGCATCATGAGGATGCCCAGGATTTCGTTAATAGGTGCAGGGACAGACTGCACAATATGAGGATATTGGAGTCTCATGGGGTTGACTTCACTAATTTCCAGCTGGAGGGCAAGGCCCGTAGATGGTGGCAGTCTTACCTTCTTGGCAGACCAGCGGGTTCTCCTCCCATGACTTGAGGCCAGTTTATACAGCTTTTCTTGGATAGGTATATTCCACCCTCCGAGAGGGAAGAGTTGCGGTATGAGTTTGAGCAGCTTGAGCAGGGTCAGTTGTCAGTGACCGACTATGAGGCGAGGTTTTCTGAGTTGTCTCGCCATGCACTTATGATACTTCCTATTGATGCAGAGAGAGTACGGGGGTTTGTTACGGGGCTGCACTCCGGTATTAGGTCCAATATGTCCCGAGAGGTTGAGATGGGAACTTCTTATCAGCTAGTAGTGGAGATTGCTCGGAGGATTGAGGGCTGCCATTAGAGAGGTAGAGCGCAGATGCAGCAGGACAAGAGGGCCCGTTTCTTTGGAGAGTTTAGAGGTGCTCCGGCTAGGGGCAGGTCATTTTGGGAGAGGTCAGCCTAGCAGGCCCCTATATTCAGCACCACCACCTCCTCGAGTGCTCCGGCGCGACCCTATTTCAGCGCCATACGATAAAGTTCTTACCGCCCACCAGCCATCGAGGGTTCTTCCAATGGGTACTCAGGCCACTAGGGTTCTTCCAGCTCTTATTTTAGTGCCATGCCGGAGAGTTCATATCGCCCACCGGCTATCCAAGCTTCCTCCAGGGGGTTTATAGGACATCGGGGTCAGACGTTAGGACAGTAGATCACCGCACCGATGGGCTATTTCGAGTGCGGAGATATCGATCACATGAGCAGATACTGCCCCAGGCTTTGGGGCAAGGTGGTGCAGCAGGGTCAGCAGCCCATGATTAGAGCACCGGCTGTCCGGCCGCCCAGAGGTCGAGGGCAGACTGGTAGGGGCCATCCTAGAGGTGGAGGCCAGGCAAGGGGAGGTCAGCCAACTACTGTTCAGTCAGGCGGAGGCCGGCTAGCCGGCGCTCCAGCTAGATTCGATGCTTTTCCAACCAAACCAGATGCATTGGCCTCAGATGTTGTGATCACAGGTATTATTTCTGTCTGCGGTAGGGATGCTTCAGTATTATTTGATCCAAAGTCTACCTATTCCTATGTATCATCTCTGTTTGCTCATATCCTGGATATTTCTTGTGAGTCTTTGAGTACTCCTATTTATGTGTCCACTCTTGTGGGCGATTTCGTTGTTGTGGATCAGATCTATCGGTCCTGTGTGGTCACATTCTGTGGTTATGAGATTAGAGCGGACCTCCTGTTACTTGATATGACCGACTTTGAGGTCATCCTGGGCATGGACTAGTTATCCCAATATCACGCCCTCCTAGATTGTCATGCCAAGACTTTACTTTAGCTATGCCAGAGTTGCCAAAGTTGGAGTGGAAGGGTTCCTCTGTTAGTACATCCAGTCGTGTCATCTCTTTTCTGAAAGCTCGACATATGGTCGCGAAGGGTTGTTTGGCTTATTTAGCTTATGTTCGGGACACCACAGTAGAGTCTCCGATGATTGACTCAGTGCCAATAGTCCGGGAATTTGTCGATGTGTTTCCTTCTGACCTCCCAGGCATGCCACCGGATCGTGATATTGATTTCTGTATTGATTTTGCTCCAGGTACCCAGCCTATATTTATCCCGCCGTACCGTATGGCTTTGAAAGAGTTGAAAGAGTTGAAGGAGCAGCTTGAGGAGTTGTTAGAAAAGGGGTTTGTGAGACCAAGTGTATCACCTTGGGGTGCACCGGTGTTATTTGTGAAGAAGAACAATAGGACTATGCGGATGTGCATTGAATACCGCCAATTGAACAAAGTTACCATCAAGAATAAGTACCCGTTGCCGCGCATTGATGATTTGTTTGACCAGTTGCAGGGTGCTAGGGTGTTCTCTAAGATCGACTTGAGGTCAGGGTATCATCAGTTGAAGATTCGGGACTCAGATGTCCTGAAGACTGCTTTCCGTACTAGATATGGCCATTATGAGTTCCTGGTGATGTCCTTCGGCTTGACTAATGCCCCGGTGGCGTTTATAGATTTGATGAACCGGGTGTTCAGGCCTTATATTGATTCGTTCGTCATTGTCTTCATTGATGACATTTTGATCTACTCACGTAGCCTAGGGGAGCACGAGCAGCATTTGAGGGCGGTGCTTCAGACATTGCGAGAACAGAAGCTATATGTTAAGTTCTCCAAGTATGAGTTTTGGATAGAGTCTGTGGCATTCTTGGGACATGTTGTGTCAGGAGAGGGTATTAAGGTGGATTCCAAGAAGATTCAGGCAGTTCAGAGTCGGCCACGTCCCACTTTGGTGACTCAGATTAGGAGTTTCCTGGGATTAGCAGGTTATTATCGCTGGTTCGTGCAGGGTTTTTCATCCATTGCAGCACCTTTGACTAGATTGACTCAGAAGGGTGCTCCGTTCTGTTGGTCTGATGATTGTGAGGCAAGCTTTCAGAAGCTCAAGACGACTTTGACTAACACATTGATTCTAGTGTTGCCTTCCGGTTCGGAGATGTATATAGTGTATTGTAACGCTTCACGCGTTGGCTTGGGTTGTGTATTGATGCAGGAGGGGCCCTTATTGCATATGCTTCACGTCAGCTGAAGATTCATGAGAAGAATTACCCCCTGCACGACCTAGAGTCGCGATTGTTCATGCTCTTAAGATATGGAGGCACTATCTGTATGGGGTGTCATGTGAGGTTTATACTGATCATCGTAGCTTACAACATTTGTTCAAGCAAAGGGATCTCAATTTGAGGCAGCGTAGATGTCTTGAGTTACTGAAGGATTATGACATCACCATTCTTTATCATCCGGGCAAGGCAAATGTGGTCGCGGATGCCTTAAGCAGGAAGGCAGAGAGTATGGGTAGCTTGACATTCATTTCAGCAGAGGAGAGGCCACTAGCTTTGGACATTCAGTCCTTGGCTAACAGACTTGTGAGGTTGGATATTTCAGAGCCCAGCCGAATTCTTGCATGTGTTGTTGCACAGTCTTCACTATTAGGGCAGATCAAGGCTCGGCAGTTAGATGATCCGCATTTGGCAGTTCTCAGAGAGACGGTGCTACAAAGTAGTGCCAAGGAGGTTTTTATTGGTGGGGATGGTATTCTGCGACTCCAGGGTCGTCTATGTGTTCCTAATGTCGATCGCTTGAGGAGAGAATCCTAGAGGAGGCACACAGTTCACGGTATTCTATTCATCCAGGTGCTACGAAGATGTACTGTGACTTGAGACAGCATTATTGGTGGTGGCGGATGAAGAAAGACATAGTGGAGTATGTAGCTGGGTGCCTAAATTACCAGCAGGTCAAGTATGAGCACCAGAGGCCAGGTGACCTACTTCAGCAGATGACTATACCTGAGTGGAAATGGGAGCGCATTACTATGGACTTCATAGTTGGGTTGTCGCGGACCTTGCGGAAGTTTGATGGAGTTTGGGTCATTATTTACAGGTTGACCAAGTCGTCACACTTCATTCTGGTTGTGACAACATATACTTTAGAGAAGTTGGCCCAGATTTATATTCGAGAGATAGTGCGGTTGCACGGCGTGCCTGTTTCCATCATATCAGATAGAGGCCCTTATTTCACTTTACATTTCTAGAGAGTCGTGCAGAGTGAGTTGGGGACCCGTATAGAGCTCAGCGGAGCATTCCATCCACAGACCGACGGGCAGTCAGAGCGGACAGTTCAGATACTGGAGGACATGCTCAAAGCATGTGTGATCGACTTTAGGGGCAGTGGGATCAGTTCTTACCCTTGGCCAAGTTTGCTTACAACAACAGTTATCAGTCCAACATCGAGATGGCTCCATTTGAGGCTTTATATGGTCGCGATGTTGTTCCCCCATCGGAAGGTTTGAGCTCGGCGAGGCTAAGTTATATGGTACTGACTTGGTGAAGGATGCCTTGGAAAAGGTAAAGTTGATCCAGGAGCGACTTTCCACAGCCAGTCAAGACAGAAGAGTTACGCGAATCAGAAGGTGCGGGATGTATCATTTATGGTCGACGAGAAGGGAGAAGGTTCTCTTGAAAGTCTCGCTGATGAAGGGTATTATGAGATTCGGGAAGAAGGGCAAGCTAGGCCCCAGGTTTATAGGCCCATTTGAGGTGTCGAGGAGAGTTGGGGAGGTTGCTTATGAGCTTTCTTTACCTCCCAGCCTATCAGGGATTCATCCGGTATTTCACGTGTCTATGCTCCGGAGGTATCACGCCGACTTGTCACATGTGTTAGATTTTAGCACTATTCAGCTAGATGAGAGATTGGGTTATTAGGAGGAGCCAGTTGCCATATTTGCTAGACAGGATCGCCAGTTGAGGTCCAAGAGGATTTCCGCGGTAAAGGTTCAGTAGAGGGGCCAACCAGTCGAGGAGGCGACCTGGGAGTCTGAGGAGGACATGCAGAGTAGATATCCACACTTATTTAGCACTTCAGGTATGAATCTAAACCCGTTCGAGGATGAACGTTTATTTAAGAGGTGGAGAATGTAACGGCCAGACCGGTCGTTTTGCTTTCTAGAACCCCATTCCCCTAAATAAGACTTCTCGTACTTGCTTTTACTAATTTATGACTTGCGGGGATGGGTAGTTCAGAAATTGGAAAGGTTTGGGTTGAAATCGGAACACTTGGTTCTTTAAGGATGACTTAAAAGGCCAAGTTTGACTTCAGTGAACATTCTGAGTAAACAACCTCAGAATCAAGATTTGACGGTTCCAATAGGTTTGTATGATGATTTCGGACTTGGGTGTATGTTCGGATTGGGTTTTGGATGAACCGGGGGCGTTTCAGCGCCTAATAGTGAAAGTTGGCAATTTGAGCGAATTCCATAAGTTTGGGTTGAAATAGATTTTTACGTTCTAGGCGTCCGTTTGGGATTTCGAGCTTGGAAATAGCTCTGTATGGTGATTCTGGACTTAGGAGCGCATCCGGAAGTGGATTCGGAGGTCCGTAGGTCATTTCGGAGTCATTTGGCAAAATAGAACTTGAAGTTTTTGGAAAGTTTGACCGAGGGTAGACCATTTGATATCGGGTTTGGATTTCAATTCCGAAAGTCGGAGTAGGTCCATAGTGTCATTTAAGACTTGCACGCAAAGTTTGGCGTCCTTCCGAGTTGATTTGATAGCAATCAGACGCGCGGAAGTGTTTAAGAAGTTCTTAGAGTTCATGAGTAAATTCATGTGTTAAGGCGTCCAATTCGTGGTTTTAGATGATATTTCGGTGTTCCAATCGCGCGAGCAAGTTTGTATGTGTTGTTACACTTGTGTGAGTATTCGGTGTGGAGCCCCGAGGGATCGGGTGAGTTTTGGACATGTGGAAGGAGTTGAAAACACACCAGATTTCTGGTGTTCTTGGCCCCAGTTGCAGGTCTCGCAAATGCGAGAGATTGTTTGCAAATGTGAACCTCGCATTTACGATGAAGGCTTCGCAATTGTGAAGAAGCCCGACCCAGGCAGTGTTCACATTTGCAACACTTATGCCGCATTTGCGATCCCAGTAGAAATCGCATTTGTGACTCTTTGGTCGCATTTCGACCTCAACAGCTGAAGCCCAGGGTTCGCATTTGTGAGGCTTTTGTCTCATTTGCGTCCCTCACATTTGCGAACCTGGTGTCGCAAATGCGACATCAGAGGGATGTGTCCAGCTCTTTTAATGCAGGACTTAGGCCATTATTTCATTTCACTTCATCCTCTTAGGCGATTTCTGGAGCTTTTGGAAGAAGGTTTTCACCTAGCACTTTGAGGTAAGTAATTTAACCACAACATGAGTTAAATACATAGATGTAGATTAACATGTAAAAATGAGGGAAAATCAAGGGTTTAGATGAAAACCTAGGTTTTGATAAAAAATGAGATTTGACCACGAAATTGGTTATGGAACTTAGAAAAAATTATATATTTATGTTCCTAAGGTTATGAGTAACAACTTTCTTCGAAATTTCCGGAATCTGAGCATGCAGGCCCGGAGGTGAATTTTAGGAATCTTGCAATTCGGGTTGGGTAATCACTTTAATAATGGGAATATGAACTTTTGAGCATAAATTGATTAGTTTATGTAATATTGATTAGTTTCGAGTCGTTTGGCATCGAATTTGGAGGTTTGAGCGCATTCTTGAGTTGGGAAGTAGGCTTTTCGAGATGAGTTAAGTCTCCTTTCAAAGCTTGTAAGAGGGAATTAACCCCATAGGTGAATTATATAAATGTTTGTACCTATCTGTGGGGTTACGTACGTACGAGTTGACGAGAGTCCGTACGTAGCTACTAGTATGCCATTGCCTGGGTAGTTTAGGATCTGTATCATGCTATAATTGGAATGTTTGCGCCCTTAATTTCTAATATAATCACTTAAGCCATGTTAGAAATTTATAAAAAGAATTGTATAAGAATAACTTCACTTACTTGAAGGTTTGTATGAGATACTTGACTGTAAATGAGAAACTTGTGTTTTCTTGAAAATAACTGTTATTTGTGGATCGGGCAGAGCGCCTCAGTAGTAAATAGATGCATTTATGGTTTGCGCCGTTCGACCCTCCGACAGTGCACAGTTCAATATTTTATTGGACCGGGTCGTACGACCTCTGCATAATTGCAATGTTAATTATTCCAACTCTCTGTGATTTATACTACTTAAATGCCTTGAAATGTGAGTTGTTAGATGATATGACTGAAATTGAAATAGTATTTATGAAAGAAGAACTTATCACTTCATGTTATTAAATTGTCAGTATTATTCATGATACCCATGCTTAGCATAACACTTTAATTATATTATTGTTAGCCCTAGTAAGTGTCAAATCGACCCCTCCTCACTACTTCTTCGAGGTTAGACTGGATACTTACTGGGTACATATTGTTTATGTACTCATACTACGCTTCTGTACTTAATTGTACAGGATTTGATGCAGGTGCATCTAGTTACCCGCCCGACGCGCATACTTGATCTTGGACTGAGACTTTACTGTGAGCTGCCCCCTTTCAAGCCGTTCAGCAGCATGCCGGAGTTTCTCTTTTGCTAGTATCTGTTTATTGTATTTCAGACTTGATTTTGTATATTATTCTAGTTGACCACACACTTGTGGCACTAGATCTTGGCACATATTAGTAGACTTGATTTTTCGGTTGTATTTCTATAGTGATATTTTCTTCTAGTTGTTTCCGTTTTGCACGCCTTAAAAATCCGTTATTTATCAAATGCCGTAAATTTAAGTAAAGTTAGATATTGGGATCGCTTTATAAAAATGGGAATTCACTAGTTGATCAGTGTTGGCTTGCCTAACACCGGTAATGGAATTTGGGTCGTGACAATAAGACTCAAGAAGAAGAGCTCCGCCGTGCGCTTAGCAAGGACGTCTCAAAAAAACCCGTGACCTAAAGCCAAATTTTAATAAGAGGCCTTTTTTTGTCTATAGTGTAATTATCTTACAAAATATAGTATTAATATTTACGTTGGTTTCTTTTCTTCGCTTTTTATGCCTATAGTGTAGTTATTATATTCACGTTAGTAAGAAAATTCACGTTAATAAGATGTTAGAACGTATTTACAATGCGTACCTAAGATCTTACTGTATAAAAATGTTATTTACCAATATGAAGATTTGAGTATCTTATTCAGATTTCTAAAATATTTTCTATATTTTATATTAAAAAGCGGGTAGTATGCATTGTGATTAACCCAAGTAGCATGCTAAAATGAAGCCACTTGGCAATTTTAGGACAACATTAATAGTTAAAAATTATAAATAGAAACATAATTAATGGAAGTAGTTTAATGAATCTTATACATAATCTAAATAGATCTTAGACAAATCTAATCTATATATCTATATTTGTATCTATATCTATATCTAATCTATATATTAATCAACTCGTAGATTTTCTTCTATATTAGCTAGAAATATGGAGGTAAAAATTAATTAAAAACTATAATAGAAAAAAAAATATAGAAATACTTAAATTGAGATAACCTATGACTATTATACTTTGGAGTAAGTTAAAATATAAAATAAAACTAAAATTTACTTAAGATATTAAAGGTTTATTGAGTTTGAAAATTAAATAAATTCAAGTAGCAAAATAAGAACTTACATAAAGGATACAAATTATTTATAAAGTAAGAAAAATTAAATAATCAGTAAAAAAGTATTTTAATAACAACAATAATAAAGTCATATTAATATTGATAAATCAGGGAAACGAATATTTTATACGTAAATATTACTGCAACATTTAGATATAATGTGTTCAAACAATTAAGAAAGTATTTTTGTATGATTAATATTTGAATTGAGTGCGGTTAGTTTAAGTTTGAAAGCATATCATAATATTTTTTGAAAATGTGGTCCAATTTAGAAAAAAATGATAAAAATTATTTGAATTTGAGATGAGAAAGTTATTTAATTTTTATCCATATTATATTAGAATGGGTGTGGTAGAAAAAGAATATTAAATTCAAACAAGCTAATAAAAATCCACATGACAATGTAATAATATTAGGTATTGAATAACATAATATCAAAAATAAAGAATAATAGAGAAAAAATAAAAATTCAGATTTTTTATCATAGAGAAAAAGGGTAAAATTTATTTAAATTTGAGATGAGAAAGTTTTTATATTGTGATAAGAAAAGTCATAATATGGATAAGTCCATGTAACTCAAGTCTAATAGATAAAATCAAAAACTAAAATATTGAAAAAAAAAAACAAAATAAATTAGAGATAATGTGAGGATATTTATAAATCATAAGTTTATAAAATAAAATAAAGTAACTAAACAATAATTAAAAATATTACTAAAATTTAAATAATTTAAAATTTTCAAGCAATATTTATAAAACAAAATAAATATTTATTTAATGATTAAAAAACATATATTTATCTATATTATATTAAAGAATAGTAGTTGATAATGATATTAAATAAAGTTACAAGTTAATGAAAAGCCACATAAAACGTAATAAGACTATATATTAGATCAAAAAAATAGCAAAATTGCGTTAAATTATTAAAAAGTTACTATTAAAAATGAAAGGAAGACTATTTGAATTTGAGATTAGAGAGTTCTTAAAACTATGATGAGAATGCTCAAACTATGGATAATACCACGAAATTGAAGTCTCATTTATGAAAAATAAAATAAAAAAACAAAATTTTTAAAATATAAAATAAATTTCTAATATTTGTAATCTTACGAATGAAAATTAAAAATTAAATTTGTATCTTAAAACTATAAAAGAATAAAATATAGGTAAAGAAATAAAATGACAAGGAAAATATTACTACAACATTTACATATAATGTGTTCAAATAATTAAGAAAATATTTTCTATGATTAAAATAAAATTTTAAAAATACAAAATCTAATATAGGTAATTTTACTAACAAAAATTAAAAATTAAATTTGTATCTTAAAGCTAAAAAAGAAAGAAAATTTAACTGCATCTAATACAAAAATAATTATAAGAGAACTCAATATATTTGGAACATAATAATCCAATAACTTATATATTAATATTTTACACTAATTGAAAGTTAACATTTAAAATAAAATATGATATTATTTTGTTTATAGGTAAAATATTAATATAATAAAATTTATAGTAGGGAAGAGAATGTATAAAAAAAATAGAAGTAATATGAGGATACTTATACTTTAAATTAATTTAAAAATAAATAAATAAAATAATTAAATAATATTTAAAAAAATATTACTGATACATATAAGTAATATTTATATTTATTAAAGACTATTAAGAGGAACATAAGCAAGATATTAATTTAATTATACGCTAATAAAAAATTATATGATAGTATAATATATTAAATAATAAATAATACAACAACTATACAAAAGAAGAAAAAAAAAGAATTTGCGTAAAAATGATGTGATTAATAGGACATATTTGACTTTCAGATGAAACAAAGTGATAGTAAGAATTTTGTTAAAATAATATGATCTAATGTGCTCAAACAAGACAGATCACAACATGACATGTTTAGTATTCTTTAATATTGACAGCGAAACGTAATGCAAGTACTAAAATCAAAGGGTTAGGTTACTACAAATATATATAAAAAAAATAGGTTGTCCACTACGAGATTTGAACAATAACTTCATATCCTGCTTCATAATTAATATCTAATGTTATATAATTTTTATCTGAGAGGTTTACATTTTAAATTTATTCGCACATGATTCAAACAACCTTGATCACCACTTGACATGATTTGTGTCCGCGCATCGCGCGTGTACTAATACTAGTTATTGTTAAAAAATAGACAGTTTTTCTTTCTACTTTTACAAGGACTTTTTATTTTTTTCTATAAAACTTTAATATTGTCTAAGTGAAAATAAGATAAAAAATGCATAACTAAAAATATTTTTGAGGCCCCAAAATTTAGGGGCCTAAAATAAAGGCTTTACTAGCCGAGTCCGGAACCGAAATGTAGTCTTTTTGGACTCAAAATACTTAATTAGGTGAAAAAAACATAGTTACCAAAATATATAAAAGGCAGTAACGAACCACGTTTTGACGTTAAGGTAAAACGTGGTTTAATACTGCATTTTATGTAAAACGCCTTTTCATACTGCGTTTTATGTAAAACGCCTTTTAATACCGCGTTTTACATATTTTGTGGGCCCACCAATAACTCTTATGTGCTTAACTGACAAAACAATAATTCAAATATGTAAAGCGCCCTTTTAAACTGCGTTTACTTCCAAAAATTTGCCCTCCCCCCCCCCCCGACCC
>NW_017675601.1:12866-24873 GCF_001879085.1 Nicotiana attenuata | reverse complement strand
CCCCCCCCCCGGATTGGGCTTATTTAAAGGCGTTAAGGGTTTTGAGAAAAATCATTCAGAAATACTCCAACTTCGTGATAAATTTTTCTTGTTGTTAAATTCTCAAGCTTTTTTCATAATGTCTGAAGAGTGAAAAGTAAGCGTTTCATTATATTGGGGGGGTGAGGTTGTGGTGGCGAATAACTCAGTTAGCTATAGTTTATCTCCACAGAGTCATGTTAAATTGCCACTTACAATGGAGTACGATAGACCGGTATCGTTGTTATGCAATAAAATAAGGTTGAGCAAACGTTCAGTGAATCTTAAAATAACTGGAAGATATCTGTATTCTGTGACACCGCAAGGGGTTGCTTGTTACGCTGAGTTTAATATCGAGGATGATGAAACTCTGAGAGATTTTTTGGGGACTCCAGATGAATACGGGAACTTATTTTGATAAAAATGTTGGAAATGTACGTGAAGGTTGAAGACGTTCGCAATAATGATGTTGCGCAAAGCAGGGATAACCCTAAATCATCGGGTGGTTATTCTGGAGCAGTTTTGTCACGACCCAAATCCACTACGGGTCGCGATGGCGCCGGACACCGTTGTCAGGCAAGCCAACTAAATTATCAATTAAATACTATTTTAATACCTTTGGAAATCAAAGGGTTTTCCTTCCATTTTTCATATATAAAACAAGCTCTGTTTCGATTCAAATTAAGAAATAACTATTAATACACATCTTTTGAAAAACCATCCCAGAACCCGGTGTCACAAGTGCATGAGCAACTACTGATAAGGAAAATAAAATACGATATCTTTCCGAAGTACAGTGGACAGGAAATAAATAAATAAAGTACTGGAAGGGAACTACACTAGCTGCGGGTCGCCTCGAACAATGCAGCTCACCTAGTCCCCAAATCATCCGTGCTGCTATCAAATGTAAATTATACATGTGCAACAAAAATGCACAGAAGTGTAGTATGAGTACGTAATCAACGTGTACTCAGTGAGTATCCCGCCTAACCTCGAAGGGGTAGAGACGAGATAGTCAACCTAGACACTCACTAGCGGTCCAATAATAATAATACACTAACGGTGTGAGAAAAAAACATGACTTCATATAGCAAGTTCTAATTCACAAGCTGTAAAGCAAGTAAACACATTTTAACAGTTAACAAGGATTTTTCAAGAATTTACTTTTTATTATCTTATCAATCTATATCTGGCCACGAAGGGCAATTCCACGTTTAAAATTCTCAAGCGACAAATAACATGCGCAAATCACACCGAGGCGACGGCTCGATCCAACAAAAATGTAAACTGTGCACTGCCGAGGGTCGAACGGCCCGAACCATAGATGCATCTATTTAATCTGCCGAGGCGTTCGGCCCGTTCCATAAATAAACACATAACCTGCTCGCGAATCATGCATGCGACGCAGGTACACATAGGGATACATGCTCAATCAGTCAATTAAGAACTTATCGGGGAATATTTATCCAATTAAATCCAACTCTCCTTTAACAAATTTTAAGAAACGAAGTTTAATCCTTTTAGAAATTCACTTACTAATTCAATGTGATTTAAGCAATTCAAGCTATCAATGGGTTCATAAATAATCCAAGTATAACATGCTTTTGGGTCCTAACTACCCGGATAATAGCATAATAGTAGCTACGCACGGACTCTCGTCACCTCGTGCGTACGTAGCCCCCAATTAGGAGCACATAACCATTTAATTCACCTATGGGGACATTTCCCCCTCACAAGGTTAGAAAGGAGACTCACCTCGCTCCGAAGACTAATAACAGGCATTCTACATTCCTCCAAAGACTTGCACCAACGCACAATGCTCGAAAACTAGCCAATGATTGTACAAATCCATTAATATATGCTCAAATATTCATAAAAAAAACTAATTTATAGCAATTCCTAACTCCAATTAAAAGTTGACCAAAACGCCCTCGGGCCCACGTGCCCGGAATCCAAAATTTTTCGAAGATAAAGTTTACCCATGGCTTCACTAGCTCAAATATATAATTTACTCCTAATTCCATGCTCAAATTCGTGGCTAAATTCCAAGAATATAATTTTCTAGGTTTCCACCAAAAACCTCCATTTTCTACAATTTCCCAAGCCTAAATCCATACATAATTGACGTATTCAACTCAAAAAATAGGTGGGGATAACTTACCTTAACATAGATGACGAAAATCCCCTCTTTGAAGCTCCCCAAAATCGCCCAAGCCTTGAAAAATGAGAGAAATGAACTCCAAATCACGATTTTAAAACAAGCCTTCTGCCCAGCATTTTTCGCATCTGCGGACCCTGATCCGCTTCTACGGTTNGTGGTCCTTTCACTGCAAGCCCATATGCATCTCCGCCACTCTCCCACTTTGGCGGAACTCATCCCCTTAATCGACTACTCAACCTTTGCTTCATATACCTAGCCTTATAGCAATTTAAACTCCGCCTGTCACTTCCCACATGCCTTTCTCATCTTTTGCTACTCAGTTGTTGCCTTAATAAAATTTATCTTCATGGAACTGGAATCCTCAATTTGTTACTAACTCCAAACCTTTCCGAAGGTCATCTTTCTCGAACCGTTAACAATAGAGATACTGATTTAGTCCTGAACCACCGCCTCCTGCGATATCTGATAGTTGTATTCCCGATACTATTTCACAATACCCTGCCTCAAAGGCGAATTGTAGAAAATCATAACGCCGACAAACTTAATACGCCCAATTAGGATAACAGCACCCCAATATAGAAGAAAAATCCACCACGTTTGCAATTACCAAGTCTCATTACTTCCCCCAGTCCACATCTGACCCTCTTTAATTCGATTACCTTTCCCCCTGCCGGGAATAACATACTGAATCTCTTGATTATGCACTGAGTAGACCTCCCTTCAAGTCATTTCTTGCCTCGACATGTGGGCAACATCATACCATCATATCACTACTGCAGAATAGTCATTCATAAGCATCGCGCCAACTTGTGCCTAGCCTCAAAGCCCTCGAAAATACCGCTACTGGGCTGAAACAATAAAATATTCTTCCATAAGGCGACGACAATAATCTGATCAGCTATATCGGAAGAAACATCCCGTATCACGTCTGCGGTATCATTACGGTTCTTCAATTTTCAATTTACATCAAGCGCTTCGCGTTGCATAAGATTGAGTGGAAAGAAACAAAGGCATAAGCCTCTCATGAAATCGAATCGCACGATAAGGAATCAAGAAGGGAAGTACTCCTAACAGTCCTGCAGCCTCCCGAGGATAAGTACAGACGTCTCCGTACCGATCCGCGAGACTCTACTAGACTTGCTCATGACTCGTGAGATCCTAGGAACCTAGTGCTCTGATACCATGTTGTCACGACCCAAATCCACTACGGGTCACGATGGCGCCGGACACCATTGTCAGGCAAGCCAACTAAATTATCAATTAAATCCTCTTTTAATACCTTTGAAAATCTAAGGGTTTTTCTTCCATTTTTTCATATATAAAACAAGTTCTGTTTCGATTCAAATTAAGAAATAACTATTAATACACATCTTTCGAAAAACCATCCCAGAACCCGGTGTCACAAGTGCATGAGCAACTACTGATAAGGAAAATAAAATACAATATCTGTCCGAAGTACAGTGGACAGAAAATAAATAAATAAAGTACTGTAAGGGAACTACACTAGCTGCGGGTCACCTCGAACAATGCAGCTCACCTAGTCCCAAATCATCCGTGCTGCTATCAAATGTAAATTATACCTGTGCAACAAAAATGCACAGAAGTGTAGTATGAGTACGTAATCAACATGTACTCAGTGAGTATCCCGCCTAAACTCGAAGGAGTAGAGACGAGATGGTCAACCTAGACACTCACTAGCGGTCCAATAATAATAATACACTAACGGTGTGAGAAAAAAACATGACTTAATATAGCAAGTTCTAATTCACAAGCTGTAAAGCAAGTAAACACCTTTTAACAGTTAACAAGGATTTTTCAAGAATTTACTTTTTATTATCTTATCAATCTATATCAGGCCACGAAGGGCAATTCCACTTTTAAAATTCTCAAGCGACAAATAACATGCGCAAATCATACCGAGGCGACGGCCCGATCCAACAGAAATGTAAATTGTGCACTGCCGAGGGTCGAACGGCCCGAACCATAGATGAATCTATTTAATCTGCCGAGGCGTTCGGCCCATTCCATAAATAAACACATACCGTGCTCGCGAATCATGCATGCGACGCAGGTACACGTAGGGATACATGCTCAATCAGTCAATTAAGAACTTATCGGGGAATATTTATCCAATTAAAACCAAATCTCCTTTAACAAATTTTAAGAAACGAAGTTTAATCATTTTAGAAATTCACTTACTAATTCAATGTGATTTAAGCAATTCAGGCTATCAATGGGTTCATAAATAATCCAAGTATAACATGCTTTTGGGTCCTAACTACCCGGATAATAGCATAATAGTAGCTACGCACGGACTCTCGTCACCTCGTGCGTACGTAGCCCCCACAATTAGGAGCACTAACCATTTAATTCACCTATGGGGACATTTCCCCCTCACAAGGTTAGAAAGGAGACTCACCTCGCTCCGAAGACTCATAACTGGCATTCTACATTCCTCCAAAGACTTGCACCAACGCACAATGCTCCAAAACTAGCCAATGATTGTACATATCCATTAATATATGCTCAAATATTCATAAAAAAAACTAATTTATAGCAATTCCTAACTCCAATTAAAAGTTGACCAAAACGCCCTCGGGCCCACGTGCCCGGAATCCAAAATTTTTCGAAGATAAAGTTTATCCATGGCTTCACTAGCTCAATTATATAATTTACTCCTAATTCCATGCTCAAATTCGTGGCTAAATTCCAAGAATATAATTTTCTAGGTTTCCACCAAAAACCTCCATTTTCTACAATTTCCCAAGCCTAAATCCATACATAATTGACGTATTCAACTCAAAAAATAGGTGGGGATAACTTACCTTAACATAGATGACGAAAATCCCCTCTTTGAAGCTCCCCAAAATCGCCCAAGCCTTGAAAAATGAGAGAAATGAACTCCAAATCACGATTTTAAAACAAGCCTTCTGCCCAGCATTTTTCGCATCTGCGGACCCTGGTCCGCTTCTGCGGTTAGCGGTCACCAGGCCGCTTCTGCGGTCCTCCCTGGCCTCCCCAATTTTCGCTTCTGCGATCCCCTCTCCGCAGATGCGGTCCTACTTCTGCAGAACCTTGACCGCATCTGCGGTCCTCAAGCCTTTGACCAAAATCCGCTTCTGCGACTCCCTTTCCGCTTCTGCGGGACCGCTTCTGCGGTCAACCCACCGCAGAAGCGAAAATACCAGCAACCAGATCCTTCAGCTGTCCTAAAATTCCATTTTCAATCCGTTAACCACCCGGAATCCACCCGGGGCCCCAATTAATCATACCAACTAATCCCAAAACACATTACGGATTTGCTCGAGGCCTCAAATCACATCAAACAACGCTAAAATCATGATTCAACTCCCAATCCAAGCTTTATGAACTTTAGAACTTCCAACTTCTACTTTCGATGTTTAAACCTATCAAATCACGTCCGATTGACCTTAAATTTTGCACACAAGTCATATTTGACATTACGGACCTACTGCAACTTCCGGAATCGGATTCCGACCCCGATATCAAAAAGTCCACTTCCGGTCAAACTTCTCAAAAACCTTCAAATTTCTACCTTTAGTCAAACGGCTCCAAAATGACCTACGGACCTCTGAATTCACTTTCGATCGCGCTCCCAACACCAGAATCACCATACGGAGCTATTCACAGTCTCAGAATCCTAAACGGACATCGATAACACTGAAATGCACTTCAAGCCAAACTTATGAAATTTCTTCTAAAATGCTAACTTCCACAATAGGTGCCAAAACACTCCCGGGTTATCTAAAACCCGAACCGGGCATACGCCCAAGTCCGAAATCATCATACGAATCTGCTGGAACCTTCAGATCCTGAGTCCGAGGTCGTTTACTCAAAATTCCAATCCTAGTTCATTCTTTCAACTTTAAGCTTCTGAAGTGAGAATTCTCTTTCTAAATCAACTTGAACTTCCCAAAACTCAATTCCGACCACGCGTACAAGTCATAATACCCGAAATGAAGCTGTTCATGGCCTCCGACTGCTGAACGGAGCGCTAGGACTCAAAACGACCGGTCGGGTCGTTACATTCTCTCCCACTTAGACAAACGTTCGCCCTCGAATGTGCTGAGAACTATGCTGGAGTAGTCTGAAATCACTGGTTGACTTCTCATGCACCTTCACGTGCTACCACAATTCAGTTGAGCACATCAGCTCGATAAATTCTGAAGATATTCCCTCTTACTAAAGCAAATAAGCCTTAGGGTCCAATTCCAACATCCGGAATTCTATGCCCGACCTGTTTCCAACATACGAACACCGTATCAACCACCACACGTTGTACCCAATCATGATTGCATAAATTTGCTGAATTCACACTTTTCATCATTTTACTCACCGGATCACGATAACATTTTCTGTTCAACTTAGTTGAAATTCCACGAATCTGATGCTCTCATTGCACCCCATAACATGTACAGGTCTTACAACCCTCACAATACCGCCACAGCGGAAGAGATGTGCAGAAATTCATAATCACTGCCGAGTCAACCAATCATTGAGTCTATACTTCTGACAGGGAACATTACCATATTCTGAATCAAATAGCGATCATTGCTCCTTAATATACTTCACGTAATCAGATTGCACTGATCCTAAATCCAACAATCTCATCTCACCCAATACGAACTGCTCAGGCAATAAGCCATCCCGACAAAATCAAAAGTCTCATGTGATGACACAATGTGCCAATAGGCTACCATTTTAGGATGCGATACAAAAAGGAAAATGAACTCTGAAAAGGATTTTCAATTACCCCGCTCGCGAATCATACATGCGACGCGGGCACACAGCTAACATGAGCTTCCTTCAGAGAAATAGGAAACAGAACTCATTAAACAGATATGGGGAACTGTACTGAACATCACGCTGTTGCAGCGCGCAACCCGATCCAAACAACATAACCATGGCGGCGTGCCACCCGATCCAAATAACATACCCATGGCGGCGTGCCAACCGATCCACACGTAGAACTCACATAAGGAGATATACATCGAGCTAAATTGCTCATTACAACAAGATATCGAATTCGGTCACAAGCACGCTGAGTGCATAATACCATCCCTGAGGGGACATATAGCGCTATAAGCTACAAAACTCAAGCACAACTGAGGTGCGATATACAATCTGAATCTCAAGGGCCATTTTGCTCATAATACGTCATTTCCACGCGGATCCTCAACACATAAAAAAATTTCTCAAGCCGTCTCGCAACTCACACGGCGCAAAGTATCACTACATGAAATGTATCTGCCAACGAAATAACACCTTGACTACTCTCACATAAGGAGTGCATTACTGAAATAAACACCACTGGCCTGACATAGGGCCCAAATTCACATTTACACCCATCCACCGACCTCAAATCGATCCTGATCATATCAAACTAAGCCAATAACCTTTCAAAGGTCCATACTAATTTTTCCCCTTCTCATCACACACAAGGGCAACCATCACGATCGGAGCGAACCTCCACAGTCCATAACCCAATAAACATAGTGCCCTCCAGGCATAAATTCTCAAATTAATGCTATTACCACAATCCTCATACTTGGTCTAGATCTTAAATCAATCAAGTGACTACGTGTGACATTTATGAAACCTACCTGTGGGACACCCCCCCCCCCCCCCACAATCTACCATAGCAATTACTGGGTCTTACCTCCAACCCACCGACCGCACTAACGTTGAAAAGCGATCAAGAATCATTAACCATAATACAAGCCCTTTGTACAAAACACCAATCTCAGGTGACGCTGAAGACAATGCCAACTTACCTTAAACACCGAAGCTCCTTTCCTGCTCATCCGATCCCGTGACATCCTTACCAGCACCAAGCTGCAACTTTGATCCTCACTTCAAATTTCCATGCTGCTCACTGCACCCAATGTGCCAACATACGATAGAACACGATTTAAACATTAATATTTTAACACCTCATCATATAAGAACTCTTCACTTAACTCACTTCAGGAGAAACATAGCAACGCACGGGCGAATACTCATAATTGTAGAATATGCAACCATGCAAGTAGTGGTCTAAGCCACCATAGCCCCTTCCGGAATCTGCTTCCACACAACAGGCCATAATAATAGAAGGCCTCTGAATAGCATCAATTGCGGCGGCTGACAAGCCTGATACGTACCGTCACAAATCACTTACATAACTCGATCACACTGCAGAAACTGACTGCCAACATCAATATGCCAAATTCAACTATGGCCAATCAACTACCTTCTTCCAATTTATCCTTGATTGCCTTGAAGATACTACTGGTTTCTTCCAGCACGTAACATACTCCCTCTGCACTCATCCTGAGCGACCTCGAATCACGAGACCATGCTGTCTCAAATCCCACGAACCATTTCATATCTCTCAATTGCTACATCTCAAGTTAGAATATCACAGATCATTCTGAGTCTCCATTCGTAAGCTGCTGCAAAAGCTTGATTCTCAACTGCACCTATAGGCTCGAAATCATTAAGCACCATACTCTACCTCTTTTTGAACCCATTAGGACCGTTACTGAGAGCAACCCGCTCTGACTTGGTCCCGAATATAGTTAGCTCTGTAAGTCTTACAACACATGAACACCCTCCTGACGAGGCACCCGGCGGAATCACTTCCTTTGAAACCTGCATTTATACAAGGCATAAATCCTGAATCCTTCCCCAAGTCTGAACATGAGCCAATAAGGCCAACCATAACATGCATTCCAACCATCCCTTTGCTCAATTCCTCTCTTATGTTCTTTTCCCGTAGCTAGAATAACCCATCAACATACTAATAACCAGAAACCTTGCAAGCACTCAACTCTATAACCCCATCACAAGCGGTGGGACTCTCCCACTTAGCTTGAAGCCATAATTTCACCAATCTGGAACTCACTCGTCCTTTTTATATCTGATTGACATAACCTTTCACAATCAACCGCCAAAATTCTCGAGATCTCTCTGTAAAACCCCCTTCTTATACTCTAAGTCATCCACCACATTCGCACGATCGATTCCTTCGCTACATACCTGATAAGACTCTTCGTAGAAGCCTCGCCAACCACGCGACTGCTAATCTGCTCACTTGGCTACCCTACCTATAGAAGGCTCTCCCCGACATCTTCCAATACTGCTGCACAGGGTACAATTGCTGCAACATCAATGACCCTTTCCTGAGTCTGAGCTCACACTCCAGTTGCATAGGTCCATTTTACCCCTTGTGGATATCATTGAAATGTGCGACAACATCCCCCCAATTCAAAGCCATGCTGCATCCTTCTTCATTTAGGCGGCTTCTTTCCGTTATATTAAACCTCCGGCCGCACAAGGACCCCTACTTCAAATTGAATTCGTAGAGCCCAATCACCAGTCACAAATATTATCAAATCACTCCAAACTCTCCTTAAGGTACGTAGTCCTTTCACTGCAAGCCCATATGCATCTCCGCCACTCTCCCACTTTGGCGGAACTCATCCCCTTAATCGACTACTCAACCTTTGCTTCATATACCTAGCCTTATAGCAATTTAAACTCCGCCTGACACTTCCCACATGCCTTTCTCATCTTTTGCTGCTCAGTTGTTGCCTTAATAAAATTTATCTTCATGGAACTTGAATCCTCAATTTGTTACTAACTCCAAACCTTTTCGAGGTCATCTTTCTCGAACCGTTAACAATAGAGATACTGATTCAATCCTGAACCACCGCCTCCTACGATATCTGATAGTTGTATTCCCGATATTATTTCACAATACCTTGCCTCAAAGGCGAATTGTAGAAAATCATCACGCCGACAAACTTAATACGCCCAATTAGGACAACAGCACCCCAATATAGAAGAAAAATCCACCACGTTTGCAATTACCAAGTCTCATTACTTCCCCCAGTCCACATCTGACCCTCTTTAATTCGATTACCTTTCCCCCTGCCGGGAATAACATACTGAATCTCTTGATTATGCACTGAGTAAACCTCCCTTGAAATCATTCACTGCCCTAACACGTGGGCAACACCCTTCCATGATATTACTACTGCAGAGTAGTCATTCATAAGCATCGCGACAACTTGTGCCTAGCCTCATGGCCCTCGAAAATACCGCTACTGGGCTGAAACTATAAAATATTCTTCCATAAGGCGACGACAATAATCTGATCAGCTATACCGGAAGAAACATCCCGTATCACGTCTGTAGCACCATTACGGTTCCTCAATTCGATTTATGACAAGCGGTTCGCGTCGCATAGGATTAAGAGGAAAGGAACAAAGGCATAAGCCTCACATGAAATCGAATCGCACGACAAGGAATCAAGAATGGAAGTACTCCTAACAGTCCTGCAGCCTCCCGAGGATAAGTACAGACGTCTCCGTACCGATTCGCGAGACTCTACTGGACTTGCTCATGACTCGTGAGACCCTAGGAACCTAGTGCTCTGATACCATGTTGTCACGACCCAAAATCCACTATGGGTCGTGATGGCGCCGGACACCGCTGTCAGGAAAGCCAACTAAATATTTAATAAACTCCAATTTTAACAATTTTTTTGAAAAGACCAAGATTTTTCCTTTAAATTTCCTAAGTACAAAAGTAGCTGCTTCATTTCAAATTAAATAATAGCAATCAATACAAAACATTTAAAAACCATCCCAGTACCCGGTGTCACAAGTGCATGAGCGTCTACTGATAAGGATATCAAATACAATACAATATCCGTCCGGAATACAATGGACAGAAAGAAAATACAATTTACTAGAAGGGACTTTACAAGCTGCGGGCCGCCTCGCATACTGCAACTCACCTAGTCCCCGAATCATCCGTGCTGCTATCTAAAGTAACATATACCTGTGCAACAAAAATGCACAGAAGTGTAGTATGAGTACGTAGTCAACGTGTACTCAGTGAGTATCCCGCCTAACCTCGAAGGGGTAGAGACGAGATGGTCAACCTGGACACTCACTATGTCCAATAAAAATACACTAAATGTGTGAGGAAATCATGGATTCATATAGCATGTTCTATTTCATAAAGCTGTAAAACAGGTAAACACCTTTTTAACAATTAACAAAGATTTTCAAGATTTACTCTCCTTTATCTTATCAATTTATATCAAGCCACGAAGGGCAAATTTCACCATTTAACTTTCCTCATGCATCAATATACAAAAAATATCATGCGCAAGTCATACCGAGGCGACGGCCCGATCCAACAGAAAATAAATGTGCACTTGCCGAGGGTCGACGGCGCGCCAATAGATGCATCTATTTCCCCGCTCGCGAATTAATCATGCGATGCGGTCAACATGAAATAAACACATACCCTGCTCGCGAATCATACATGCGACGCAGGTACACATAGAGATACATGCTCAGTCAATCAAGTAAGAACTTATCAGGGAGTGTTTATCAAGATATATTCAACTCTCTTTTAACATCTTTTAAGAAGGTTAAATCCCTTTAGAAATTCATTTACAATTTCCATGTGATATAAGCAATTTAAGCTATCAAAGAGTTTACAAATAATCCAAGTATTCATGCTTTTGGGTCCTAGACTACCCGGACAATAGCATAATAGTAGCTACGCACGGACTCTCGTCACCTCGCGCGTACGTAGCCCCCACAAATAGGAGCACCTAGCCAAATAATTCACCTATGGGGACATTTCCCCCTCACAAGGTTAGAAAGGAGACTCACCTCGCTCCGAAGACTCATAACCGGCATTCTACATTCCTCCAAAGACTTGCACCAACGCACAATGCTCCAAAACTAGCCAATGATTGTACGAATCCATTAATATATGCTCAAATATTCATAACAACTAATT
>NW_017675601.1:0-10908 GCF_001879085.1 Nicotiana attenuata | reverse complement strand
AGACAAAGCGGTCGTTGCAAATATAATCCGGTTTACAAGTCCGTAGTCGAATCCTCAGGGAACTAACCTATCTATTACAACTCTTAGTGATGCTAGTGCAAGCTCAGACAATTCCCGTTTGCAAGATTTTTATCAATAAATATTGGGATTTGTTTAACTAAATTAAAATGATATTAAAACTAACAATATTCCAAATTAAAGATAATTCAATGGTAGAGAGAGATCTGGGGTATTGATTTTCCCAATTGCTAGATTAATTCTTAACTCTTTTGCTATAATCTCGCCGTAATACTCTATGAGGATTATGAGCTATGGGTTACCGCAATTATCTCTCGATCAACTACAATAATTTAGTAGAGCATTCTCTCGAACTACTCTAGCTGATAATTTATGCAGCTCTAAATTATCCCACCAAAGTTTCGTTATTTCTAACCCACTTTTAAATTCAAGTAATGAATCTCTTCAATTACCTAAAAGTGGTGTTGTTCAACAACAATCTAACCTAGTATTCTTTCTCAAGCAACACAAGGCGATTAGACACGATTAATCAAGGGCCCATTCAATTAATCACCATACAAAACATAGTTGAACAATCATATAATAAACCCGGCTCGATTATGACAAACTGAGTCAAAAGTTCATCTAACAATTGGTTCCATCAACCTTAGACTAAATAATTAGCTACGCATAATTGTTTTCATAATCACAATAGCAAAATTCATAATCAATGATCAACACAAAAGGAAGAAAGATAGAAATCGATGCCGAATTTTCCTCCTTGCCTCTTGCCTCTTCTTGCCTTCAACAAAACTATAAAAACCTTGATACCCTCTCTTTGGGCGACCTGGGCTTCTTATATGTTAAGGAGAGTTTCCCCCAAACTTACGAAATTACCCCTGGAAATAAGGTTCAGCGAATTGACGAGCGCGGCCGCGCTTGGACCGCACTTGGGCCGCGCATATCGCGTTCTATTCTGCCTGGACTAGCGCGGCTGGAGCGCGCCCGCGCTTAGCCCGCGCTCATGAGGTTCAGTTGTTTTCTATTTTTCTCCTTCTTCTTTCACGCGCATTCACCTCCGAGTGGCTTTCCTTGCTCCAAATTAGCTCCAAAGGCTGTTCAATGTCCTCATAATCAACACTTGCTCCTGCAAAGCACCAATTTCACAATTAGAGCCATTTGTTGCCATTTAACATTCATATAGCAATAAAGCATAGCTAAGTTGGGGCGTAAATGGTTGCTAAACTATGCGAATATAGCCTATTATCAGCCATGCTTCTAAACTCAGCTTCAGCAGAGCTTCTGGACACAGTACTCTGCTTCTTGGACTTCCAGAATATCAATGCACATCCAAACTTTCCAAATACCATGTGACTGGCCTTCTGGTTTGTATACATGCCCCCCCAGTCTGAGTAACAAAAGGCACTTAGTTGATTTGAAGACTCTGCAGGAAAGAACAACCCCAAGCCAGGAGCCTCTTTTATGTATCTTACAACTCTCAGTGCTGCTTCCATGTGGGACCTTTTAGGACAATATGTACTGACTAAGACCCTGAACCACAAATGCAATATCAGGTCTTGTCATAGTGAGATACAACAATCTTTCAATGAATCCTTGGTAAGCACCAGGATTATCAAGACTTTCATCTGTCTGGATGTTGTCATTTTTGAAGCAATTATCATACTCTACTGAAGTTAGCTTCTGATTCAGCTCTAGTGGTGTTCCAGCTGGCTTTGCACCACTCAAACCTGACTCAGAAATTAACTCTAAGGCATATTTTCTTTGGCACATAAGAATTCCTCTTTTGGACCTTGCAAACTCAATCCCTAAGAAGAACTTGAGCTCTCCTAGATCCTTCATTTTGAACTTCTTCTTGAGGTCTGATCTAGTACTGCATAACAGTTGTTGGTTGTTCCCAGTAATTAGTAGATCATCAACATATACCAATATGACAACTATATCATCTCCAGCCTTCTTTGTGAACAAAGAGTAATCATAGTGACTCTGTTGAAAGCCCATGTTGAGCAGGGCTTCTGTCAGCTTCATATTCCACTATCTAGGTGCCTGCTTAAGTCCATAAAGCGACTTATGTAGTTTGCAGACCTTCTTGTTAGTCTCCCCCTGTCTGGCAAACCCCTCAGGCAATTGCATATAGACTTCCTTAGTAAGATCTCCGTTGAAGAAGGCATTGTGGACATCCATTTGAAAACTCAACCATTGTCTTCAAGCAGCTAAGGCAATAACAGATCTAACAGTTACAATCTTGGCCATATGAGAGAAAGTTTCTCCATAGTCCAAGCCTTCCTTTTGGCTGTAGCCTTTAGCCACTAGCCTAGCTTTGAACCTTTCTACTTCACCAGAGGCTTTGTACTTAATTCTGTAAACCCACCTGCAACCAATGGGGGTCTTCCCAGGTGGCAAGTCTACAATACTCCAAGTATGGTTATCCTCAAGGGATGCAATCTCCAACTTCATTGCTGCTATCCACTTGGGATCAGCTGCAGCTTCTTTGAAGGAAGTTGATTCTGAGAGAGCTGAATAGGCTGCAAGGACCTGCTTATATGACAGAGCAATAGATGAATAGTACATATAGGAAGATATAGGATACGTACACTTAGAGCCTTTGGAGGTAGTGACATAGTCCTGCAGCCACAGAGGTGGCTTGCTTGGTCGAGAAGACCTTCTGTGTTCAGCAGGAGGCTCATCAGCTTGTTGAGGAAACACATGTGGATTTTGAGTGACATCAGGAAACTGATCAACAGCAGAAGGGATCATAGAGATAGAATCTTCTGAGCTTGTTGTAGAATGAGGGACTCTCTGAGAGGAGTTTGCAGGAAACTGATTTAAGGTGGTGTCAATGGACACCTCTGGTGCTGGTGGTGCAGAAGAAGAGGGAGTAACATTGCTCAGAGTAGAGGATAACAAGTCTAGGATAGGAAATACAGGGCTTCCAATTGATGTGGCATGCTTGAAAGGAAAAATATTCTCTTGAAACATAACATTCCTGTTGACTATGAATGTTTTTGAATGCATAGTATACAACAAATAACCCTTCTGACTAGAAGAGTATCCTAGAAACATAGCAAGTATTGCTCTAGGTGAGAACTTATCCAGCACTTGAGGACAAGTTGCATAGCATATGCAGCCAAAAACTCTGAGATGAGACAATGAAGGAGGGTGCAAATATAGCATCTCCAATGGTGATTTGTATCCAACAACTTTAGAAGGAAGTCGATTGAGTAGATATACTGTAGTAGCAACACATTCTCCCCAAAATCTTAAAGGTACAACAGCTTAAAATCTGAGTGATCTAGCTATTTCCAAGATGGTTCTGTGTTTCCTTTCTGCCACCCCATTCTGTTGAGGTGTGTAAACACATGTGCTTTGATGGAAAATACCAAGACCAGACAGCAGACTCTTAAATTCAGTGCTAAAGAATTCACTTCCATTATCAGTTCTAAACTTTACAGTAGCAGAAAAAAATATTATTTTCTTGATTAAGAAAGTCTCTTAGAACTACAATAGCATCTGACTTAGACTGTAACAAAAAATCCAAGTATACCTTGTGTGGTCATCGACTATGGTAACAAAATATATCTTACCATCATGTGTGGGCACTCTATAGGGTCCCCATATATCACAGTGAATTAGCTCAAACACTGATTTTGTAGTTGTACTGCTTAGCTGAAAGGGCAACTTGGTCTGTTTGGCTACTGGACACACAGTACAATGATGAGAATCAGCTGATGTGAGTTTGCTTAGTACTTCTACTTTCTTTATTATATCTAAAGGAGTATGTCCTAACCTTCTATGCCACAAAGGCTAGAAACAGAAGTACATGAAGAGGCTGACATAGTGTTTATTATGTTAGTACACTTATTTGTTGCCTGATATAGATCTTGTTTTGGGATACCTCCTTGCAGAATGTATAGTCCATGTTCTTCTCTACCCATCCCCTTCACCTGACCACTGAAGAGGTCCTGAAAAATAAAAAAGTCAGGGAAGAATCCCACCATACACTTTAGCTCCTTAGTGAGTTTTGAGACTGACAGTAAGTTGAACTTAAAGTCAGGAATGTACAGAATATTAGAGATCTCCTGATTACTTAATACAGAAGTGCAACCTGTGTGGGACACTGACACAACATTCCCAGTAGGCAAATGTACTTTGTTTGCTTCTGTATTTGGAAGTGGTCTATGAGTGTGTAACATGTCTAAACTTGAAGTCATGTGATTTGAAGCCCCAGTGTCAACTATCCATTTACTATTGACACATTGAGACATAAAAGCATTCACATGGTTTAGAATACCTACTGTAACAACTTTGTTGGGTGAGTCTAATCCTTCTGAACTTCCTCTAGAAAGTAGCTGAACAATTTGTTGGTATTGCTCATGAGTAAAGAAAGGAGCTGGATGTGGCATCTGTTGGAAGGGAGCAGGTTGACTCATTTGTTGTGTAGTAACTGAGCTAGATGATCCATTGAGAGTAGGAGTCATGTTAGCAGTCATATTGCACCTCTCTGCACCTGAAATTTCTGCATTGCCTACATAATTGGCATATTGTCCTGTACTAATTCCTTTTCTTTTGGCTTTGAAATCAGTAGGGTATCCAATCACTTTGTAACAATTTTTTTTTGTATGTCCCTTATAGTGACAATACTCACACTGTACTTGATTCCTTTTGGACTTATTGTTTCCAGTATTATTCACACTCGAACTGCTATACAGGGCAATATTTTCCAAAGTTTCAGTGACCTGAGCAACTTGTGTTGTGCTTGTGAGATTCCCTTGACTCTCCTGATCTACTAACAAAGAGTAGTCTTTGTTTATACTTGGCAGGGGAGACATCATCATGAACCGACTCCTTGATTGAGAATAGGACTCATTCAACCCAGTGAAAAATTGAAAAAGTCTTTGATACTCAAAGTGTTGTGCATACTGTTTAGATTCAGGACATGGACAATCCGGACAAGGCATTAGAGCATCAAATTCATCCCACAGCTCTCTAAGCCTTGAGAAATAGTCAGTTATAGTCATAGTCCCTTGAGTCAGTGTGTGAACTTCTCTATGCAAATACAGTATTCTCGAGCCATTTACTTGATCAAACCTCTCTTTCAAATCCTTCCAAACTCTATGAGCACTAGATGCATACAATACACTACTCAACAATCCTGGTCTCACACCATTCATTATCCACGAGAGAACTATAGCATTAACTTTCTCCCACAGATCATGAAGCTCAGGTTCAAATTTAGACTTAGGAAATCTCCCATCAACAAAACCTAATTTACTTTTACCTGGCAAGCCAATTCTCATTGCACGACTCCGCAAGGCATAATTGTCTGATCCAGTAAGTTGAAGAAAAATTAGAGAATTACTTGGTGTGTCTGTTGGTTGCAGGTACAAAGGATGGTTGTGATCGATGGTGGGAAATGTAGCAGTTCCAGCAGTGAAGTTACCAGTAGTTGAGGTCGCGCCAATGTGTTGATCTTCAATCGCCATTGTTGACCGAGAAACATCTTCAAAGTGAGAATTTTACAAAGCCTAGCTTCATCCATAGAAATGAGATCTGAGCTGAGAAGAGGAAGAAGAATCTAGAAGAAGAGAGGGAATCAGAGAAAGGCTCGATACATTTTTGATTGAAGAAGAAGAAGACAATTGTACAAGTGTCCACTTTTCATAACAAACTAAACAACCTCCTTAACTAACTACTAACTAACTCTCTAACTATAGTTTTCAATTTCTTATTTGTAAAGAAGAAATTGAAGCAAAATAGCTATTAAACGATGACTTTGGTTTACTAGAGACATCAACATATTGTTTTAGCTCGGTGGAAACAAAATCCTTTTCCTCAGGATCCTATTAAATAGAAATAGAGAACGAAATAACTAGAAAGGTTGTTAGAATCCCCCTCTTCTAGAAGGATCATCTACAAAGCTATTCGTTTTATCTGTATTCAGACCAAAAGCTGACATAGATGTTATGGGTAGAATTCTTTTTTATTTTCGAATTTTGTTCACATCTTAGATCTATAAATTGACTCATCTCCATAAAGGAGCCGAATGAAAAACATTACATTATAATTAAACCATGGTTAACTATGGTTAACTACTGCTGATTAACAGAATGGAACATGGAATCGACGTACGAACGACATTGGAACCATGCATTAACCATTTTCATGTCTCCGTTTAGCAGCCAAGTTCAAGGTATTGTTGCATTTGACTTTTGTTTTTTTGTTATATCAGGGAAAGGGGCGGGGAAAGGAGAAGGGAATGCTACGCTACTAATGAACTGTGAAAGGTAGAAAGCGGCACTCAACCTCTATAGCATTATTTGACTTGTATATTGAACTGACGAATTATTATTTGCAAATCAATATTAATTGCTTTTTATTATTTTAATTTAACTTGAAATAGAGAATTTAAGTTGACTAGGGGTGTGCATTCGATTTATCGATTCGATTTTGACCCTTATCGATAATTACTTATCGATTATCGATTTGTACATATGCTTATCGTTATCGTTTCAATAAGGTTTCGATTTTTTCGATTTCGATTTATCGATTTTGGGGGCTTATCGATTCGGTTATCGATTACACCAATAAGAAAATTTGCGGGATTCCACGGAAAGTATATCGCTATAAACGCGCCTAACTAATATGGACAAAAAGAAGCTAAAATAAGACGAACACCATTTATAATATAAAAATTGTGTCAACAAGCACATGCAACAAAACTAAACTAAGGGATCAAATGTATGCCACAAACACTCCAACGGTATAAAAAAACAAAACAAAACAAAACACATCATCACGGCTAATTCTGTTTTCCATTAATTTGAACTTCATTCCCTTGATCTTTAAATATGATCATTCCTTAAATGTGGTAGAGGAAATAATAGGGTAAGGGACTTAGGGTAAAGGAAAGGGTATAGATTAGGGAAAATAATATTGTATAGCCGCTTTCAAAATAGTAGCGGAATATATATACATTCTGTATGTTATATTAATCTACACAAATAGGTAATTACTCATTTAACAAGTGTCTACAGTCTAGGGGTGTGCATTCGATTTAGCGATTCGATTTTGACCCTTATCGATAATTACTTATCGATTATCGATTTGTACATATGCTTATCGTTATCGGTTCAATAAGGTTTCGATTTTTTCGATTTCGATTTCGATAACAAATAATCGATTCGATTTATCGATAAACCGATTCGAATGCACACCCCTAGTCGAGATGCGAATATGCGCACAATGAAGGTAGAAAATGGTTCGTGGGATTTGGAACAGCATGGTCTCGTGTTTCAAGGACACTTAGGTGGAGTGCATTATAAGTTGAATGAAGTTATTATTACTCTAAGGCAATCAAAGATAAATGGGAAAAAGATAGATTGATTAGCCATAGTTGAATTGGCTGATGGTAGTGATCAGTTCCTTCAGCGCGATCAAGTAATGCAAGTGATTTATGGCGGTACGTGTGAGGTTTGTCGGCCGCCGTAATTGATGTTATTCAGAGGTATCCTACTGCTATAGCCTGTTATGCGTAGGCGGACTCCAGAAGGGCTGTGGTAGCTTAGACCACTACTTAGAGATTTGCATATTCTACGATTATGAGAATTCACCTGTGTGTTGCCATGATTCTCCTGGAGTGAGATGAGCGAAGAGTTTTATATATGATGAAGTGTTAATTCATTTGTAGTTATGGGTCTATGATGAAATATCGTGTTCTATCGTATGTGGGCATGTTGGGTGCAGTGAGTGGTATGGAGTTCGAAGAGGGGATCAAGGTTGCAGTTCGGTATTGCCAAGGATGTCACGAGCTCGGATGAGCAGGAAAGTAGTTTCGATGTTTAAAGTAAGTTGGTATTGTCCTCAGCATCACCTGAGATCGGTGTTGTGAAAAAAAGGGGCTTTGCATCCTGGTTAAGGATTCTTGATCGCTTTTTAGCGTTAGCGCGGCCGGTGAGTTGGACGTACAGATCTGTTATCTGCTACGGAAGGTTGTGGGAGCGTGCCCACGGAAAGGTGGCATTAGTGTGGCATGTAGCCACTTGATTGATTGAAGAGTTAAATCAAGTATGAAATTGCAGTGATGTCATTGAATTAAGGGTTTATGCCTGGGGGGCACACGATTATTTTGGGTTGTGGACTGTGGAGGATTACTCCAGTTATGATGGTTGTTCTTATGTGTTGTGAGGGAAAGGGGAGTATTTATGGACCTTTGAAAGTTTATTAGCCTAGTTAGGTGCGATCAGAATCAGCTTGAGGTCTATGGATGGATTTAAAATTTGAATGTCGACTTTATATCAGGCCAGACGTGTTCGTTTCAGTAATGCGCTCCTTATGGAGGAGTAGTCAGGGTGTTATTCCGTCGCCAGTTATTTCATGTAATGATACATTACGCCGTGTGAGTTATGAGACGGCTTGGGAAATGGCTTATGTGTTGAGATTTCCGCGTGGAGATGATGTTATGTGAGCAGAATGGCTCTTGAGGTTCAGATCGTATATCGCACCCCAGTTGTACTTAAGTTTTGTAGCCTATGACACTATATGTCTCCCCAGGGATGGTATTATGCACTTAGCGTGCTGGTGATCGATATTCGGCATTTTGTTGTAATGAGCAATTTAGCTCGATGTATATTTCCTTATGTGAAATCTATGTGTGGATCGGGTGGCACGCCGCCATGGGTATGTTATTTGGATCGGGTTGCACATCGCAACAGCGAGACGTTGAGTACAGTTTCCCCGTGTCTGTTTTATGTTCTTTGTTTCCTCCTTTCCTGGGAGGAACTTATATTAGCTGTGTGCCCGCGTTCGTATGCATGATTCACGAGCGGGGTGTCTGTTTAATTATGTTGACCGCGTGGCATGTATGATTCGTGAGCGGGGTAATTGGATCTCCTTTTTGGAGTTCGTTTTCCTATTGTATCGCGTTCGAATTGGTAGCCTATTGGCACGTTGTGGTATCATATGAGACTTTTGACCATGTCCGGGGGTGGCTATTGCCTGAGCAATTCGTACTGGGTGAGACGAGATCATTGGACTTAGGATCAGTGCAATCTGAATATGTGAAGTGTATTAAAGAGTAAGGCCATTATTTGGTTCAGAAAGAGGTGATGGTTCTTGGCAGGGTATAGACCCTATGAATCGTTGATTCGGCAGTTGGTTATGAATCCTACACATCCCTTCCGTCGTGGCAGCATTTCAAGAGTTGGAACATGACTTATATATGTCATGGGGTGCATTGTGAGCATCAGATTCGGCAAAATATCAGCTATTATGATCAGAGAGTGTTATTATGGTCTTGTGAATGATGGGGTGCATGGTGTGAATTCAGCAAGGGTGGGCAGTCATGTTCTGGTACAGCGTGTGGTGATTGATACGGTGTTCATATGTCGAAGGCAGGCCTGGAAAAGAATTTCGGATGTTGAAACTGGGTTCCAAGGCTTATTTGCCTAAATGAAAGAGGTTATCTTTAGATTTGATCGAGTTGATGTGCCCAACTGAGTTGTGGTAGCTCGGGTAGGTGCACGAGGTATTAAGCAGTGATCCCAGACAACCCCAGCACAGTTCCTAGCACGTTCGAGTACGAACGTATGTTTAAGTGGAAGAGGATGTAACGACCCGACCGGTCGTTTTGAGCCCTAGAGCGCCGTTCAGCAGTTCGAGGCCAAGAGCAACTTCAATTCAGGTATTATGACTTGTACGCGTGGTCGGAATTAAATTTTGGAAAGTTCGGAGTTGACTTGGAGAGGAAATTCTCATTTCAGAAGCTTTAAGTTGAAAGAATTAGCTAAGATAGGATTTTTGAGTAAACGACCTCGGAATCAGGATTCGAAGGTTCCAGCAGGTTCGTATGATGATTTCGGACTCGGACGTATGTCTGGGTCGGGTTTTGGATAACCCGGGAGCGTTTTGGCGCCTATTGTGGAAGTTAGCATTTTGGAGGAAATTTTATAAGTTTGGGTTGAAGTGCATTTCAATGTTATCGATATCCGTTTGGGATTCCGAGTCAGGGAGTAGCTCCGTATGGTGATTCTGGAGTTGGGAGCGCGATCGGAAGTGAATTCGGA
The DNA here is from genome assembly GCF_001879085.1 of Nicotiana attenuata. NCBI lineage: Eukaryota > Viridiplantae > Streptophyta > Magnoliopsida > Solanales > Solanaceae > Nicotiana > Nicotiana attenuata. Next base: position 832 of record NW_017675601.1, on the reverse strand, counting down.
GGTCCGTGGGTCATTTTGGAGTCACTTGGCTAAAGATAGAAATTTGAAGGTTTTTGAGAAGTTTGACCGGAAGTGGACTTTTTGATATCGGGGTCGGAATCCAATTCCGAAAGTTGGAGTAGGTCCGTAATGTCGAATATGACTTGGGTGCAAAATTTGAAGTCAATCGGACGTAATTTGATAGGTTTAAACATCAAAAGTAGAAGTTTGAAATTCTAAAGTTCATAAAGCTTGGATTGGAGGTCGATTCGTGGTTTTAGCATTGTTTGATATGATTTGAGGCCTCGAGCAAGTCCGTAGCGTGTTTTGGGAGTGGTTGGTAGGATTGGTTGGGGTCCCGGGGGACTCGGGTGGATTCCGGGTGGTTAACGGATCGAAAATGAAATTTTTGGAAGGCTGAAGTTGCCGATTGCTGGTGTAACCGCACCTGCGAGAATAGGATCGCAGGTGCGGAGCCGCAGAAGCGGCCCAATAGTCGCAGATGCGGATTTGGCAAAAGAGAGCTGGGACCGCAGATGCGGTCGTTTGGCCGCAGAAGCGGACCGCATCTGCGGGAATAGAAGCGCAGAAGCGGAAAAAGGGGAGCATGGGGAAAACCGCAGAAGCGGTGGATTGGCTCGCACCTGCGGAACCGCAGAAGCGGTAAAGGGACCGCAGGTGCGGAAAGTGCTGGAGGCAGAGATGTGTTTTAAAAATCGGGATTTGGCCATTTTCTCTCATCTTTTCTTGGCTTTGGGCGATTTTTTTGGGGAGAGCTTCTAGGGGGGTATTTTTTCAGTCATTCAACGTATAAGGTAAGCTAATCCCCATCCATCTTGAGTTAAATACATCG
>NW_017675600.1:17785-63767 GCF_001879085.1 Nicotiana attenuata | reverse complement strand
GCGCGTAGCCCGATCCATTTAACGTCGACGGCGCGTCACTCGGGGGTGTGTACAGACTCCGGAGGGGCTCCTTCAGCCCAAGCGCAATATAATCATATCATTCGCTGCGGCGTGCAGCCCGATCCATACTCAGTCCACAATATACATATGAGTCACGTAACAGATTTAGTTAATTTCCCAATTTCCAATTTATTAAGAAGAATATACTTTAGATATTTAACTTCAGGAAAAGTGACTTAGCGTTTCATAACAGTGATTAAACACAGGACTGAGATCAATTATTATACAAAGCATGCTATCACAATGACAATCATCCTCTAAGGATGCTACAGATCGGCACAAGGCCCCAAACACGGTAATAAGCCCAGATATATTCAATACAGGGTGCGTATCAGTTGCCAATATAGAAATATTCTTGTTCGGGATGGATTAAGTCTCAATCCCCAGTCATAACCAATCCCGCACCTGCCATGGGGTGCGAGTCACGCCCTACAATAGCATCACAATATGATAAGCCGGGGTTTCAAACCCTCAGGCCATCATATACACCAACTACTCACCTCTATCCGGCCGTAGAATGGTCCGCAATGCCTTTTCCTTTCGTATCGACCTCCTCGCGCGTCGAATCTAGTCAAAATCACAACGAATACATAAATATGGGTTAAAGAAACATAACCCAATCAAAAATACTCAAAAAGTACTAAAATTCACGAAGTTGGTAAAACCCGAACCCCGGGCCCACTTCTCGAAAAATTCCGAAAATCACAACAACAGATTCCTCGTCTACGCCACGAGTCCGTGCTATATAAAGTTTCCAAAATCAGAGCTCGTTTGACCCTCCAAATTCCATTTTTACATCACAGCTTTCCAAGCCCTAGCTTGACCCGTTTTTGATGAATTTTCTACAATTTACATGTAATTTCTACCATAAATTCGAATATTTAGGCCAAGGAACTTACCTCCAAGTGATTCTCAGTCAAAACCCTCGAATTTCCTTGTTCAAAGCTCTTAAGAACGTCAACAATAGAGGAAAAATATGAAAGGGTCGCGGCTGAAATATTATTTTAAAACCATTCTGTCGCCCAGCGATTTTCGCTTCTGCGGTCCCGCTTTCGCTTATGCGGGACCGCTTCTGCGGCCACATTTCCGCTTAAGCGGTTTTCACTTAGAAGCCCGGACTTCGCTTATGCGACGCGAAGTCCGCTTCTGCGGTTCCTTCGAAACCGCTTCTGCGGCACATTGTCCGCTTATGCGGACCCGCTGGTGCGAGCCACCTTCCGCATCTGCGGAATTTCCCTAGCCGGCCACGACCGCTTCTGCGACCACGTACCCGCTTTTGCGGTACCGCTTCTGCGGTCCATTTCCGCAGAAGCGGAAACATCAGATGACAGAAAAATTTGACCTGCAATTACACCTCAAAACTCTCGTTTAACCACCCGAATTCACCCCGAGGCCCTCGGAACCTCAACCAAATTCACAGATATGTTCTATTACTTCATTCGAACTTGCTCGTAACATAAAAACACTATCATAAACACCAAAATCATCGAATTACCACGGATTCAAGCCTAAGTTAAACTAAAACTTCCGAAACTTGCATTTGATCTAAAACCCGACCTAAACACCTCCGAATGATCTGAAACTTTGAACGCATATCCAAAATCACCGAACGGAGCTACTGCAACTCTCGGAACTCCATTCCGACCTTCGGATCAAAATCTCACCTACCATCCGGAATTCGCCAAAATCCAACCTTAGCCAATTCAAGCCTAATTCTACACCGGACCTCCAAATTCAATTCCGATTGCGCTCCTAAGTCACAAATCATCCCCCGAAACTAGTCGAATCATCGGAAATCCATTCCGAGCCTTCTAACTCATAAGTCAACATTCGGTTGACTTTTCCAAACAATCCTTCTCATAAAGAGACTTATTGTCTCATTTCTAACCGAACTCTAACCGAATTACTTCAAATTCTCCAAACACATATAATGAATCATATAGAAGCATAAAACGGGGCGGTAACTCCCGTAACGACGGGTCGGGTCGTTACAACTTACTTATTTGTTCTCAATAATAAAAGAAATAATTTATTTTCTTGGTGCTAATTATTATGAACAACAAAATATATAAAATTTAGCACATACAAAATATTGATTACTTTTATGTCGTCCTACATGCGTTAAGTTTGAGTCTCCTATTTCTAATTATGATTAGTTTCATGTCATCCTTTATGCAATTAAATTTGAGTGTCCAATTCTTAATGATGCAAAAACGGGGGATTTGCATCTATACCCGCTTCTTGGGTCACGTTTTAACTTGTGCCCACTTTGCAAAAAAAAAAATGCAAGCGTACCTACTTTTTCGCGTAACATCAGCATACGGGGCTGAAGTAGCAAAGGCAATCACGCAAAACTTCAGCATTCTAGTAGACGGGCCTGAAGCAGCAAGTGTGCTGAAGTTTTTGTTTGTAATTGTTGAACTTAAGCATAGTAGCTGAAGTTTTGTTCTCTATTTGCTGAAGGTTTTGTTTGTAATTGCTGAACTTAGGCACAGCAGCTGAAGTTTTGTTCTCTATTTGCTGAAGTTTTTGTTTGTAATTGCTGAACTTAAGTATAGTAGCTGAAGTTTTATTCTCTATTTGCTGAAGTTTTTGTTTGTAATTGCAAATAAGCTGAAGTTTTTTTGTCCTGGATTCATTAGTTCTGTCATTAAGCTTTTCCAAAAACTTCAGCAGAAGATGCTGAAGTTATTTAGTTCATTTATAAAAACTTCAGCACTAAATAAGCTGAAGTTTTTTTGTCCTGGATAAGCTTTTTCAAAAACTTCAGCAAACCATGTAGAAGTTATTAGTTACATTTGTAAAAACTTCAGCACTAAAGCTGAAGTTTTTTGTCCTGAATTCATTAATTTTGTCATATAGCTTTTTCAAAAACTTCAGCAGAAGATGCTGAAGTTATTTAGCTCATTTGTAAAAACTTCAGCACTATATAAGCTGAAGTTTTTGAAAAAGCTTTCTAACATATTAGATAAATAATCAGATTGCCAACAGTATCTAAATCATAAATTTTGGAAACAACAAACGTAAACAGAACAGAATTATCATTGTCTACTAACTTACTTACGTGAAAATATTCACAAATTATTGTCAACTAACTTACGTAATTATTTATAGTTTGTTTTTAAATAATCTGATAAACATATTTATGTCAATCATCCCATGAGCTGAAGTTTCATAGCAGCACCAACAGCAGCAGCAGAAAAAAGAAGAAGAAAAAGAAAACGAAGGAGAAGGAGGAGGAGAAAGGGGGCTAAAGTTATTTAAAAAGTGGGTACAAGTTAAAAAATTTTAAAAAAATAGGTATAAGTTAAATGGGGGCGACCAAATAGGGCACCCCGTGCAATTTTTACTGCAAAAACAAATACGTATGGAATATGCTTGAGTTAGTAAAGCACACCTATAAAGACAACTTATCTGCGGTGAGTTTACCTCTACACAATTTTCTCTAACGGGCTAAAAAATTGACTTGAATTTTTTCCATAACATATTATAATTATGCTACATAGTTCAAATAATAATTGTTTTTTATAGATAATGTAAGATCTTAATTTTTTTTATACTCCTAAATTTTACGGCTTTCGATATATTTAAATAAGGAGAAACTTAATAACAAAACTTTTTATTTTTTAGAGTCTAACATATTAGGGAAATAATTAAATGACTATTCCTTAATATTAGGAAAATAATGGTTATTTATAAATGTTAGTGAAATAATTAAATTACTATTTTGTCCAATGTGAACTCCATATTTAAAGTGAACTCCATATTTAAAGGGTAAAAAAGGCAAACGACATTTCGCTAAGAGTCTTCGTGCTTTTAATATAGTATAGATATAGATAGATAGATATCTTTCATGTTTTTGAGAATAAAGATTATTCGAATGCAGAGACATCTTTTTGGGTTATTGAGTATCTTTCCTTATCTGAAGCCTATTCTATAAATCGGAAGACTTGAAATATGTAGCTCAGAGCTTAGCTGCCTTTTTAGCGTAAAATCTTTCTTATGCTTTCAGTCCATCTGTTACGAAAGCTGAATATCCTGCAAAAAAGCTCTCGCCTTTTCCAATATTTTAGAGTGCATTACGGCTCTATCGATTCATAAAATAAAGAAATTTCAACATTTAGTAATGCTAACGCATGTATAAACGAGGTACACATACGGCTGAACAAATACCTTACAGAATATAGGCTACTTTTAGCCATCATAAATTTCAATAAACATACAAAACAATGAAAAATGAGGACCACACCATAGATAACCATACGCTTTAAGGAGCTTTTGAATGCTCGAAATGATCATTCCAAAATTGAGGAAAGCAGCCTCTTAGGAGGATCCGTAACATATCATTGTGATCCCAAGGGTACAATTATGTACATGAATACACAGTTCTGACTTTACAAACTACTCAAGACGACTTTTCAATTAAGATGGATACAATTATGAAGGAAGCAGTGCCACAAACCAGCGTTTCTCCAAAAGGGAAAGCAAAATCAAGAAAGCTGCTTTGTTTATTGGGTTAGTACCTGGAATATAATCGAACTTCCTAGAGCTCAATGTGAAACTGTGGATCATCGATAACTCTCATTGGCTTCCAATCTGATTCTTCTCTTGGCTGCCTGAGAGCAACAAAATGAAGTGCATCACTGCGCACCTGGTAGATATGACATGCCCAGGGATATGAATCTGGCGCTGCCCAGATCTTTTGTTCTTCAAATACTGTCTCCTCGGCCAATGTTTCTGCAACACAGTATGCAGCATTTGGTTCCGGCTCAGCAAAATCAGGTACAGCTACACATCCCGGAGATACAAAGCCCTCAGGAGCACGAGGATGCCAAATTGATATGGGATTGGTGTAGTCATCTGAGCAGTTCCTCCACACCAGGTCATAACCGACTGGGAGGGCGAACAACTTATCAGAATAACGGTATACAGCTGAAACATTAGGAGGATGACAACCAACACGAGTAATATCCCCAATTGAGATGTACCCATCGGGTAAACAGGAAGGGCGCCAAATACTACAGATTCCTCCATCTTCTGAAACATTCTTCCGGTACATTGTACAACGACCTTTCAACTCTCGTTCACTGCTCCATACCTTGGAAAATGTGATAGCATGTTGAACAAATTTTCTTCTATCAGAGACAGCACCCCAGGAAGCCAGCTCCCTTGATTCTATTATGGCCTTTTTCTGGCTAAACGTATCTCTTCCATCATTATCAATTGAAGCAAATGATACATGTCTCTGGCTTGAAGGAACCTTTAGCTGCAGACATGCCACGTCAGTTTGGCGTGCTTTCCATATTTTACGCACAACCGAACAGATTCTTACAGCTTGAGGCACCTCAGTTTCTTCTTCAGTGTTGCACTTTATTACACGGACAAACTTCTGAGACCTTCGGAATTTTTTGATATGGATGATCAAGTGAGAAGGTCTAGGGTAGCCAGCTTTTGCTAATTCAAGTGCCATGAGTTCTTCCCAAGGTACATCCCACATGATTTTACAGGGCTTCTTGTCCATCTTATCAGCAGACACACACTGGAGGAGCATTACACGTTTATTAGTCACTAAAACAATCCGCTGATAGGGAACCATAAAGTGATTTTCATAATAATCAGACAAGGCAAATTTAGAAGGCTCTTTAAATAGTTCAGTGCAACCAAATTGTCGGCTTTCTTCAGCAAGGTGTAGTATCACTTGACCTAGTGCTTCTCGCTCGCTGTAATCTCTAAGTATATTGTCTTCATGAATAGCACGGGGATTTCTTATCCTATGGAAGGTGGTCTTGTTACTAAGAATTTCTATGCAACGAGAACAACTTGCACCAATCCCATCGACAGTCAATGAAAAGAAGTCCAATGCTCCAATCACTGGTTGAGCAACAAATCCCACAACAGCTCGTCCAAGCCCATGGGCAAAAGCCAAGAAGGCCATCTTGTCTAGCACTCTCCACAGGCCTTGTCACAACCCCAGAAACTCCAAATGCAACACCTTGTGCTAGGGCTTCAGTCCCTTGCCTGATCCCCTCACCAACTCCGGTTATTCTTCTTGACCATACCTGCTTTGAACGCAGCTGCAAAAACTGTCCATCTGTTGATAGTTGAGCAAAGCCTTTGCTGAGAGAGGCTAAAGTTGAACTTGTCATACCCAATACATCCACTGAAAATATTAAGTGCAGAGGGTTATGAATTAAATCTCTCCAAATACGATTTCCCACTGCAGAAATGACAGAGCTTTTTCTCATAAATCTATCTCTGCGGATCACTTTCCTTAAATGGATCTGTATTTTAAAGGCATTTCCAACAGCCGACAGCACTGGGCCCCAAATGCCTAGAACCCCATCTGGTCGCTGAGCAGGTGCACTCTCCAATGAAACCTTCAGCCTTAGTTCAGATATATCAATCAAGTCTACACGTATTTCAGGATCAACCTGGCTGACACTAGAACTGTTTGGTAGGCGATCTAGTTGAAGATTGTTGTAGAAATCTACAAAAGCCCAAATTATTGGCTCATGAATGTTAAGCCTCCAGCATTTATCTGTTACCCTTACATAAACATAAGGGTATATCTGGACACCATCAATGTTCTCATTGCGCACTGTAAAGGTCATCTTGAAGACTGGATGATGCACATCAATTTTTTGTTCAGGTGCCAGCAGTACAGGCATAAATGTGAGAGGCAGTTGATTGTCAAGCTGCAAGTACCCCAATATAAGCTTAAACCTGCTTGTGGTTCCACCATCATATCCTGTAGAATAGGATATGAAGACTCTGTCCAGATGCAAATAGGATAGCTCTCTGGGTCTATGGTCCACAAAAGAAACCCCAATAGCACCCAACTCAACTGTAATTTCTAGAGGAGATCCATTCTCCTGCATCTGGTTCTGTATGTCAGAACTGCCAAGATTTCCAACTTCTGCAAGAGACATGTTCCCTTCTTTTGAAATTAATAATGCTGCTCCCTCGTCAATAAACCTAGCAACCCTGACATCAGCCATATCTATAACATGGAAAAGCAAGCCTGATCCATCACATTCAGAACAGAACCCTGACTTCTCCAAATCAAATTTCCAGACCATAGAGCTATCGCCACTATAAATCTCAGCATCAATAAGTTTTTGGCCATAGGGATTCTCGCATGAAAAGTTTGTGGTTGAAAGAGGCAGTAACTGGATCCATGCATCATTGCCAAATCCAGATTGACGAAGTCTAATGACCATCCTCCTCGTCCTGTTCTCAATCCTATCAAGCATATATAGCAGATTAACCAGATAGAATTGGAGTTAATCAGAAGCTTGAAGTAGCAGAGCCTGCGACCGTAACTAAAGAAAGGTTAATTAGGTACCTAATTGGACCCCTTGTTGATCCAAGGCGAAAAACAACTATGAAACGCGATCCTTCCTCAAAGCCACGAATTTCCATCTTCAAAAATCTTCGCGTGCCATCATTTCTCCTCAAGACAAGAGGAACTGTGTCCTCCTTAACAATTTGAATAGGAAATGACCAATTTGTATCATCCAGTCGGACCTTCAAAATTGATATGATATTGTAAGTGAACTTGCAAGCTATCAGCTAAAATAATGCAGTCAACTCTGACAAACTACAATGACTAACGGTCAAGAAGGCAGAAAAAAGAGGAATTATGCGGCATTATTGACATTTCCTTTCCAGAATGAACACGCAAGAAACTTCACCAGGAAATTTACTACATATCCACTCTTTCAATCTAGCACAGCCTAAGGCCACAATTCTATGCCATGGTCCATAAACTATGGTCACACAGGTAATCCAAATAGTACCTTGTTTAAACAAATAGTCTAAAAGTGCATGGTAGCATCTATAATGGAACAAAATTACTTTGATTAAGGCATCAGAAATGGCACATAATACTTATATAGCACCATAAATACACTAAATGTCCAAATGAGAACTGTATAATCATAAGAAGGTTAAGAGATACATATTCCTCTTAGAAAAATAGAAGATCAAAAGACAAAAGAAGACTCTTCGTATCATTCATGTTTTCAGAAGACGGTAAGAAAGAAAGAAGAGTGGACTATGTGTAAGAGACACCATATTAGGGATGGATTTACCAGAGAAAAAGCATTCTTTAATTTAATTAGCAGTTCAGATTACAAGTATAGAGAATCTACTCACCTGGAGTTCATCAGGTCCACCCGTGACGCGATATATAAATGAGACTCTGGCATCAGATGCACGCAAAACCTTTGGCTCATCTTCGCTGCTCAATTTCAAAAATATGTCTTGACCAAGTCTATTGGTAAATGTAACAAATGGTCGAACAGTAATAACCTGACCAAAGAGCAGGTAAATAATCAATAAAAATGTTTGAATTCAATTTTATAGAAGTTTGAGAGCGAAGCTGCTGCTGTTGTTGAAACAGAACCTTTGTTGGAACAGTTTGATAAGGGCAAGGTTTTGATGATACAAAGGCAGCAATTTCCATCAGCACTGTAGGCGCAGAAATCCAGTGAGCCATCCTAATATCGAGGACGGATGGATAAGTTATAAACTTGAATAAAACATAGTATACCACACAAGATTAAGATTCTTTACCATGTCACCCAACGGAGAAAGATCTTTAACAGGACCAAAACTCTCCTTACTAGACAGCTTAATTGATGCTGAAAGGCCTAGTAACTTGAAGTTTAAAACAGACGCAATTGTATTTCTTTCATATATTTCCTCCTCAGAGATCTCCTCCAGGACAAGTTCATTATTCCTTTTAGATAGCAAAGGGAAAGCAATCTTCTTTGTTGTCCGCCCACTCAAATCGATAAGCCTGAAAGTAATAGGTGGACATCGTCCAACTGAAAGCCAAAAAGGAGCATAGACCTTGGTGATCTTTGCTTGCAGAGGCCTTTCATGGGTATGCACATGTTCAGCAATTACTTGAACAATCCTGCAAGAGCCAGTAGCTTAAGGCATTAAGAATGAAAATTAAATTCACCTATTTCACAAAATTAAAGGAAAGAACTTAATCAGCTCTCTTATTTTCTTTGAGACCTTCCAGAAATTGAGCTTCTTAGATTTACTGTCTTTGAAGGTGCCTTCTTAGGATGGGATATGAGTATAGCCTCCTGTAAAGAATGTTAAGAAGTTAACATCATTTTAATGCATTCCAAGAGACACTAGAATCAACTGAGTTGACAGAATACAAAGTGATCACAACAACTAACATGTAATGGCAACCATCCTCTTTGTGGAAGCAACGAAAAGTACAGAGGATTCCTTATGTTGGCATTATAAAACTTGACAGATTCACCAGGACAGAATACCCCTCTATCGCAAGTGAGAAAATGACCATCGGCTTGCATCTCAAGAACAGAATATTCAGCAGCAAGAGGAAGATAATTGGTAATCGCAAGTGGTGGCCTGATCACGAGGGTCCAATCTTGAATAGGATCAGAGTGCATGTCCTTTGCAATCTCTGTTGCTTGTATGCTCAAGCAGAACCACATGCCCCAGTTACTATTGGATGAGGTTCCACTAACTACAGGGCAGTATAGGAGTTTCTCAGACTCACTGAGAATGGACACAGATATTCCAGAGTTTTCTGCCGGCATCCCAAGATCCTGAGCGTTTCCAGACATGTCCATTACAGAACTCCACGAATATTCTTCAGTTTTTTCCAGGTTTGAAGGCCTCACTTGTAGTGCATAAAGTCCAGAATGGGTCAGGACAGATAAAGGCAAGGGAACAACTTCACCAGGCCTTACAGGCCCAACTTAAATATGAGCCTGGGGATCTCTCGGCTTGCCTTTCCTATTCCTAAGCCACCGCCTCTGTCTTGCATAGTTTACAGATTTTAGTGGATTGGACGACTCTGGCCATTTCAAACTATTGAAATCTGGAGCATAAACCCATCCATCAGCAGTGTTCACAGAATTCTTATCTACATGCCATTCATCAATCCATTCCCAGCCTGATGGAACCTCAACTTCATTTCTCCCCTGCCCAAATGACAGATGTTGATGGCTTAAGACCAGAAATAAGAGAAACCAATTGCTACATTCAGGCACAAAAGAAAATAAAATCTGGAGACATACCTCATTAACGTCAAACCACCCAATATCACGATTATATTTCTGGGTCTCAAAGAACTCATCTGTCACTATTTCATCACCATAAACCTTTTTTCTCTCATCATCATCTGGTCTTTTTTTCTCATTTAAAGCACCGAGGATGAGCTGTAAATCCAGCGTAAATTCGGTGTAGTTACGAACTGAAACTAGAGATCTAATATTGACATATCGATTTCCATCAGCTATGCTCACTTCACTGGCAACAACAGTATTTCCCAGTCGCCAACAAGCAGCAGGTGCAGCATAATTCAGCCTCACAGCAGTCCAAGGTCCCTCCCTGGTAGTACTAATCTGCATAAACCCAGATTTTTTCTGAGTGTTAAAGGACTTCCCACTCTTTTCAACTTCAAGTTGAGGAGACAAGTAAACAGCCAATTTTATTCGTCCTGATGAATTCATTTCTTTTCCTTCACTAGTCATCATCTGCATTTCACGGTGAGATAAGCAAGACACCATAAAAAAAGAAGCTAAAAGGGAAACAGTTATATTTTCCACATTTTCTTTTCAAGAGTAATATATAAAGAAGAAGGAACACAAGAGAAAATCACCATAGACCGCGAAGAGGACAATGCTAGCCAGTTGGATTCTCCTGGGGTCTAGATATATGGTTTAGACGAGCTGATGAATAACCAACAATATCACCTGCAAAGACTAGTTTAAATTAAAAATATAGCACCACATATTGAACTAATCCGTATCAAGTGGCCAACTCAGGTGCCTGTTAAGCTATAGATACAAATACAACAAGATCGGTAGAAATTCTGATCAGGCTTTAAGCATTAATTTCTAAAAACACATTCTCATTTTTTCCGTACAGAAAAAGTTTGTAGTTAATGAGAAAACCTATCTTTATGATTTGATAAAAGATCACTAAGCTTAAGCTTGTGGACGAATAAATCCAATTAGAGGAATATCTCAATAGCAAGGGCCACCTCAGAAGCCAATGAAGAGAAACTAATGAATGTAGTAGGGTCAGTTAAAAATCAGGTTTCTACTACAAAAACCCACGCTTTTACTTGCAATTCAAGAAAATATCATGGGATGTACGCCCCGCAAGTTTCTATATGGTTTTAAACCCATTTCATGCTTCCAAATGTTCTATTTTAAATAGTTCCAAGTCAAATGGGAAACTCTGAGAACTTTTCCTTGTGATTTACACAACTAATTAATGAAAAAAAGACATGATATCCCATAAAAGAGATGAAAAAAGTAGCCCCATAAAAAGACATCAACCTATTCAGTTGGGAAATGTATCATGTTACTAATTTACAATCAGTATAATGAAGTGGAAGCATTGGACACTCAATTTACTATGAAAACAAGTAGCAGATGGTTTTGTGAAGACACAGGTTCCAGTGATGAAGAATCCGTATGAGGCCTTTATCCAAACACACACAGCTACACGTCTTAAGTTTAACTTTTATCTAAACATAAGCTGGCTGCAATTAACCAGATTCTGATTCTTTCTGATAAGCAGATTCAAGAATGTAACTAGACTTCCCTATTACTGCTCTTGACCTTATCATAACAATTTTTTCAAAATCATTCCACTCATTATACAGCTGTTTTGCTGATTAACCAAATTTAAATAAGTTAGCCAGTTTTTGAGTGTGACCAACAAAGAGAAGATTTTCGGATATATTGAAACTCTTCATCCCTTGAGTTCATGAAAATCGGAAAGTGGTAAAAGGACAAAATCCCCAGAAATCAGTAGCGAAGAATACCTTTTCCCATCTCCATCAGGACAAGCTCCAGAATGCAAAAATCCTGTTCGGAAATGGAAGCACATGATCGAAAATTTTCAGAAAACAATGAGAAAAAAGCCAAACTTTAAATAAATTCCAAGATAACAAAAACACCAAACAATCTAGAAACCAAAAACATTAGTATACAGAAATCTAGAGAGGAGAATTTACTATAGATAATAGATCCAAATATTGCGACATCATAACCTTAAAAGACTTGTGTCTTATATGCGTTAGACATAGATGGCAGAATTTAAATAGTAAAAAATATATGGCAATATCCATCGACAACTACAATACATGCACGTAGGTGGAAAATGCTACACTTATATTCAGAATTATTGGAGGGAAGGATGGCTTGGGGAGGGGGGCAAAATTATCTATTTACTCAATCCTTCATAATTCAGATCCTTTACTATATTTCTTTTGAGATGTAATATAATGACATGACCTTAGGGTACCAGTTCGGCTCTCAACTACAGGGTGCAATGGAAGGAAGATGTATCTTTGATATGCTTTATCTCTCTTTTGTGACCTCTATATGATCCTAAATGGTACCAAGCACACATCGAGAGAGGGGGCACAATGTGCTAGGCAAGTCAAATGGATTTTCTCCTTGTGTTGGTGATTGAAGATCCTCATGATAAAGCACATTGAAGAACCTTGACTCAGAGAGCCGTTCAGTGTTGTTATTATATCTGACAAGTGCTATGTGATCACCAGTTGTACTCAGTGCAGTCCAGCCAATTGCTTAATAATGTATGTTCCAGCGACTCCAGAAGCAGACATAAAAATGTCAGGAAACACAGAATATATATTGCGAGGAGAAATTTTATTTACACAACTTGTATCAGACTCCTCTCATAGTGGATTTTCGGTCCCACATTCAGCAAAAATTGGCCAAGCCCGAATTCTTGTACTCTCTCTCTTTCTACTCTTTTCTGTAGTCCTGACGCCCCCTGCCCTCCTTTTCTCCTCTTTCTCTCTTCTTTTCTTTTCTTATGGAAATGGTGAAAAGGTGTAAAACATATCTCTGGAAAATTTTCAAATAAGATTGGTAGAGCATCAATGGAGCTATTCTTGTTCTAATTTTAATTTCAGTTCTATATAGGGAAGGGCGGGGGGGCATGTTGTAATGGAAGGGGTTGCTTTCTCTTACTCTCTTTCTCACTCTAGACAGTCATCGATAAGTTTTTTTTCTGGGATTTCTCAAGAACTCAAGATGACACAGACCCATCGGATAGATTTGTTGGGAGCAAGAAGATGAATTGAGAAAAAAAACAAAGAGAGATGAGTATTTATCTTTGACAGAATAAATGGGGCTGAAAGAGAAGATGCTGAACAAATGGGCCCACAAACTCCAAATGTCAAAATAAGGTCCTCTACGTGGTATATTAGACTCAAAATAAAATTTCTCAGTGGTTAAGCATAATATGAGCAGATTGTTTTTTGTTTATATACAATTGAAAACTAATTTTTATTAATAAACCCTTAAATCAGCACCATACAATGGAGTTCAATCCGACAAGTTTATGTAATTGTCTATAAAACTTGGAACGTCACGAGGTGCTACAAATGTTAACTCCCCTCCCCTCAAAACATAAAAAGAGCATTATGGAGTATAGAATACTCTGTTTTCAACACCTTCAAAAACTCTTCCCCTTGTGGGACTATACTGGCTCGGTGATGTTGTTGTTCTGCCTCACTACAGTTCACAATGTGATGATTCTCTCATTTGTATTTGCTTCTTTCAACCATTTCCAAATTCAAGCTATAGAAAGAATGACTAAACAACTTAACATAAGAATCTTGCGAGCTGAAATTGAGTAACCCATTCAATTCATTGAATCTGAACTTTTAGATGATTATTTATTAAAGGATCAATTGATTCAATTTTAAACTAGACGCGACCTCTATGGCACTAAGCATTCTATGAGCAAACAGAGGTAATATCATAGTAATATGATTTCATGATGTACAATTCCTACAAGACTTTTGTGGAGGAAGAGAGTACAGACCGGTGAATCAACTTTGAAGAAAAATACTTCATTCCATTTCACTGAGATTGCATCAGAAGATATAGAACCATATGAGTTATTGCCACGAGTACGTGTACTTTGTTGAGTGGACAGAGATTGAAAAGGGTGACTCTCATCTGGAGCAAGACGGACTTCTACTGCATACTCATGAGAATGAGAAGACAAGCCTTCAACCTGTTTGAACTGCATTTCACAGCCGTAAGTGTAAGCTAAAACACAATAACTCATACAACAAGATTCCCAAGATACCAGACATAAATTAATAAACATGCTATAGATGAGCCAACTTGTTAAGAATTAGCTGATTCCAACTAAAGGTTGCCCAGGGCAGAATATTCAAAAGCTAAAAGCGCAAAAGAGCCAAAATCTGTCGGAGCAAAGCGTAATTAAAGCTTGGGCTTTAGCGACGGTAAGCGCCAATACCAGTCAAGAAGATGATTTTCTTCTCTCTCACTCTCTCTCTCTCTCTCTCCAGAGCACAACATGCACAAGTATCACGGTTATGCTGAATTGTTCAATACAAGCCCTAATGTGTATAGTTCAGAACTTTTTCCTTAGTCCAAGTCCATAGAACTATTCTTCTATGAAGGGTAACAGTGAAACTCGACCTAGGATCTCTGCTTGTTATACACAATATTGAATTGTGCAAAAACCTTAGTTATACGCTAAAGCTTTTGAAGAGGAAACACGATTTATATTTTATTCTGTTATAGAAAGTTCTTAATAAAGACATGAAATAGAGCAGAATTTAAATAGACAGTCTCATGCCTTGAAACATCAATTATGAAACAGCTAGTAATTTTCTTAATTTCCACGTCCTCTATTAAACACAACTCTCTGAGTCATTTGGTGCTGATGTATTTTACACAAAACCTTTAGCTTTTCTATTAGCATTATCAAAGAAACATACCTCTGCCTCTGCCTCTGCTATTATTATTGTCAACATTGATTTGCCTTTTTCAAAAAGACTTCCGTTCAAGTGTGAATCCAACATATTCTTTGCAACACGTACTTTAATTGGTTTGCTATCTCCAGACGGCATTTTAGTTATGCTAGGTAGTTCCTTGATTTCCGTAGCTCTTATGAAAATGTCCTGACCAAGTTTATTCTGTGGGATAATGAAATAATTTCTTCTGTGATGAACATCAATGATGGACCTGCTTCCTCCAATTGGTGAGACTGCATCCTGCCAAATAAAATTCGAAAAAC
Organism: Nicotiana attenuata; assembly: GCF_001879085.1. Lineage (NCBI taxonomy): Eukaryota > Viridiplantae > Streptophyta > Magnoliopsida > Solanales > Solanaceae > Nicotiana > Nicotiana attenuata. The sequence goes on along the minus strand of NW_017675600.1, from coordinate 48,608 downwards.
GGGGATATGTCTGTCACTAACAGGAGGAGGAGGATATGCTAGATATCTCATACACTATCTTATGAAGTACAGTTGATTGGATATTTTGTTTCTTAAATTACTCAAGTAATGTGTCCCAGATATTCAGTAGCAGGAAATCAACAAGTGGTAATATCTCATGAATATGTATAAGTAACAGCAGGTAGACAGAGTGAAATTTATAGTGTCAAGTAATGATATCCTTGAATGTGTGTGAAGAAATTGATACCGGGCTATTTATTAAAGTAAGAAGATTTGCCTGGTAGAATTCCTTGACATTGCTCAGATTATTCCAGCTGGCATAAGCCTGAAAAATTGTGTTGGCATTACACATAGATAGATATATTTAAGTTCAAATCCCCAGTAGATGCAAGACGAAGCTGCACCAGGAGCATTCACGTCGTACTGATACCTGAATATTAAAAAAAAATCAGTCTAAATAATAAATCCTAAAACTGAGGTCCTCTAATACATGCTGAACATTCTGCAAAAATAAGGATTATAGGCTAGGCTGAAACCAAATCGCCCCAGCAACTACATCTCTCTGATAAGGACTATGCAGAATGTTGAACCCGAAATATAAGTAGACCTCTCACAAAAGCAAAGTTTGCCGGTCAAACACAGGCATAGAATTTAGAGTATGAATAATTTTACAAATCATTCTTGCTTCCAGTATACACACAATTCGTACTATAATGCCAAGGTTGAAACAAGTTAGTGGTCCAGACCACAGTTATGATCCAAATTATCAAAGTGTTCAACCAAAAAATGGATTTTTAGTCAAATCTAGAAAAATAGAAGAATCGAGTTACTGATAATCGAAAAATAAGTAAAGAAAAGAATTTCCAAGTACTCAGATATGAAAGCTTGTAAATCAAAATATATCCCAATAATGCCTTGTTTTTCCACTGATTACATATTTCTCCTTTTATAGGTCTCTTTGGAGAATCTTTGTAAGTGTACGTTACACCTAAGCCATAATGAGGCTATTATGAATATTTAATGACATTAAATGTTGCTTTACATAATCATTACATTGAATACAAATATTCTTTAATGGCTCCGGCATTTGTTTCTCTTGAAATGATGTATCTTTATCCTCTTATTTGACCAGGTTCGTTATCCTTTTCGTATCTCGTACATAATTGCGCTTAAATAGGGACGGGGCTCCCGAGCCTCTTATCTCGTACCTCCTTTTTGATCCCGTATCTCTTTTTTATCCTTTTGTCTCACACCTTTTCGTACCAGTCTATGATTCTTTGACAAATTATAACCTTTTGATAGTTCCACGTGTCATGCCTAATCATCATTCATTTATGTATATATTTTTCCCCAATACAGATAGTCCCCCCACTTTCCATTTATTCATCAGTTTGAATACTTGGGAAGTGGATTTCATAAAAGGAGAATTTTTGTCACCATGAACACTCTGATAAAGTTGACGCTTCAATTGTCACTTCCTTTTAATGCACTAGACACGTGTTGCTTCCTCATTGGTTGTACTGTCTCGCAACACTTTTTTAGGCTTTCTTTTCGGCCTCACTTTTCACGAAGTATCAGTTATCATTATTACGGTTCCTTCATCATCGTACTTTTTCCAATAGTATAAATATAGCTTCTCTTTTTGTCTTGTTCCTCATAAATTGAATTGAACACTTCCGCCTTGCAAATTTTCTCCATTATTTCCTGCTTTAGTTCAACTCTTGCATCCATTGCTTCATCAAATCCTAACCCTAGGAAAACTCTCATTTTAGATAATTTTCCTAATGCACCTGTAAGACATAGAAGAGGAGGCAGACTACGCAATTTAAGCTCCACTCGTGGTAGCACTTCAACGCCTCCTTCTGGTTATGGTCCTTCTTCTGGAACCAGGGGTTCGCATCCTCAAAGGGGTTCCTCTCGAAGTAAGGATTCTTCTGAGCCACTGCATGAACCCTTGGTGGAGGAAATTATTCCCACAGAATTCTCTTTTCATCATGATAAGGAATCCTTAAAAACTCAAGTTGCTGCACTAGATCGTGCTGATCCTTACCCCACTTTAATCACAAGTGTTTTAGCGCCCGTAGTTAGGAAGGAGTGTCATTGGGCTGAAGATTTCCCTATTATTATTCCTACCCCAAATCAAAGAATCACCTCTTATATTATAGGTTATTCCTTTGTTTATACCTACCCATTCACTTTAGGGTTCAAGCCAGCCATCGACCCGGTCATTCTAGATTTCTGTCGCTTCTTCGATGTTTGCCTGGGTCAAATTGGGCCAATAGTATGGCGAGTTGTTTCCTGCTTGAGGCACCTTGCTAGTAAGGCCAACGTAGAATTTACTTTCCCCCATTTAATTCACCTCTACTCTCCTAGGTTTTTCCGAAACGGAATATTTGGTTTAGAAGCTAGGAGCAAAAGAGTCTTGGTGAATGTTGAAGACGATAAAGACCGTGGCTGGTATGCTCGGTATGTTGCTGCCCCCACCGTGGGTCTAGTCGGTGAAAAGAACATCCTCTTCCCGGAGAAGTGGAACTTTGCACGTAAGTATTAAATATCCCTGTGCCTTTTTATTTTCAACCTTACCTGTTTTTTACTATCCTGTTTCTTTTTCAGCAACCATGGGTATGGTTGCACCCGTATCCAATATCCGTGGTTGGGTAGAAAAACTTTTGAAGGTTGCTCCAATGGAAGGTAGGACATGGAAAACCTTTTCCAGTCGCTACGGTTGGAAACCAAAAACTCATGGTAAGAGTTTGTGTATTTTTTTTTACCTTAAATATTTCTACTATCTTGGCTTTTTAACCTTTCTTTTCTTAGGTTTTGCCACTCGAGGAGTTACTCTTGAGGGTGTCTTGGCATCTCGTGGACAAGACATATTCCTAGGATCGAATCAAGATATTTCAGCTCCCCCGAGGTCTGAGAAAAGAAAATCAGTTCTTGAAGATGATTCTGAAGGAGAGGGTGAGGGCTCCTTGGTAACTAGACCACGAGCCAGGAGACGAATTGTTTCTGATGATGAGATCAATGTCTCTCCTGACCTGCCCCTTTCCAAACCTGTTGTTGTTCCAGTAGTCATTCCTGATGATGACATTTCTCCCCCGTCTGATACTGTTGATTCTATAAACCAGCTTTTTATCAGTGGTTTTAGTAGTGGTCCTTTAGGTCCGGTTTTGGATGAGCTTCCCTTGTCTTCCTCTACCGTTCCTGTGATTGTTTCTCTGCCTCCCTCATCCGTTACTTCCATTCCTTTCTCTACTGCTCCTTCTCCGACAATCACTCCTCCCATAGTTCATCACACAGAAGTGGGTTCCTCAAGTAGGAGTTCCACTATGAGGAGTGTTACCATTGAAGTCCCTGCTAATAGCAGTCTTCTGAGGAAATCTGGGCAAGCCGACACCTGGCTCGAACCTTTGATCGGCCCTATTGAGAAAGCAAAACTCGAGAGTCATAGTAACATGACTCTCCTAAACGACATTGTTCATGCCAGTTTGAAGGTATTCCTTAATCTCTTGTTTTTTCAAGATTTTTTTCTTTAGGAATTTTAACCTTATATCTTTCACATGAACAGGTCAACCTCATTGGTACCGAGCTTATGAATCGAGTTCCTCTTTTAGAGAAACTGGCTCGTGACCTGGAGAAAACTACTCACGATGCAGAAGAAGTTGCTCGTGACTCTCAATTGGAGGCTAACAATTGGAAAGGCCAGTATGAAAGTTCATAGATTGATATGGACATTTTGGAGAAGAGAAAAAGTTCTTTAGAGAAACAAGTCCAAACTCTTACCTCTGAATTGGCAACGGTCAAGGCTACTGCAGATCAATCTAAGAGAGAAAAAGAGCTTTTTGCAGAGCAATTATCCACGGTTGCTGATGAAAATAAAGCTCTAAAAGCTTTGTTGGCTCAGAAGGAAATACATGCAGAAGGGGTGGCTCAAGAACTTGCTCGAGTACAAGAAGAATTGCGAGCCTCTGCAGACAAAGTTCGTGCTTTGGAAAATTCTCACACCTCATTGCAGTCATCTCATGATTCTCTTTTGCTTAAGAATGAGGAGCTCAAGAACGAAGTTACGACCTGGGAGAAGGATTATGAACTTCTCGAGGAATCCTCCAATATTGAAGTGAGTTGGACCTATCTCAAGACCCGCCGTGACACTTTGGTAGAGGTGAGCCAGGAAGATTTTAACCTTGAATCCGAGTTGGCTAAGGTAAATGAAGCCATTGAGAGAGCACAACAGCCGCCGAATTTTTCATCTCCTGAAACTAGTCTTCCCGTAGTTGAAAACCCTTTGATTGAGGTTCCTTCAAATGAAACTTCTTTAGTTGAGACTGCTTTGGTTGAAGCTCCCATAGATGAAGTTCCTGTACCTGAAGTCCCCGTGTCTGCTGTACCTGAGACTCCTGTGACTGATGAGATCACTGCTAGTGTTGCACTTCCTTTAAGTTCTTTCGCGCCTATTGCCATTAGTCAAGTTGAGGTTTCGCCCGCGGATGTTGCCAGTACCATGACTGAAGATCAACTCTTAGCTGTTGATGATACAAGTGCCGTTGAGCCTGTAAATGATCCCTCTTCAGTTCTTTTACCTTAAAAGGTTCTTTTTTGTAATTTGAGGTTTCCCCTTTTTGCAGGTGCCCCTTTGGAAGTCTATGTTCAAAGTTTTTGGTTTCTTATGATAACTTTTTGTAATCGAACTCCTGACTTAGAGTTTTTAAGACTTCAAGTCCCCAAATTTTGTTTAAGGGGCACTTTTGATTCGATGATCAAGTTTTATACTTGATTTTTAATATTTAAGAAGTTCGTTTTCCCAAACTCCCATCTGTTCTATTCATGCCTCTTATTTTTGTAGGACTTAAAGAATAGATTGTATTTTTATTTTCTGAAAATGCTTTCATTGTTCTCACGATTAAATAACATGAGTTTTATAAAAAAAGGCCCTTTTATATATTGACACTTGATGAAGAAGACGTCTCAACTTCATAATGGTGTTTTATACGATATAAGAAATAGGAACATACATATTTATCTGAAATAACTTGAACAAGTTTTTATTCTTGAACTTTTAACAAGTTGTAAATCATTCCTTACATGTATTTGAATTACATCTATAACTTTCTCGTAACTGTTTTTCTTGTAACAGATTCACAAAAAATAGAACAATAGATACAGGGTTTTTTCTTATAACCCGTTTTAGTATACAGCCTTCACCCTAACTATTTATGAAGTATAGTGGGTTTCCCTTAGCTCCAAAATATTAGGAAGGGTTTGAGAGGTGACTCCATTGTTCTCATGAGAAAGAATACTATGATGAAATTGCATCACTCATTAGCTTCCACTCGGCACTTGACTTCTTTTAGGCTTGATTTTACTCCATCTTCTTTGCCTTTCATATACACGTGACTGTATATTCTATGTAGTCCCCCAAGTGTTTGAGTGTTGAAGTATGAAGCCTCGAGCACTTGATAGTTTCCTTCATTCGGCCCCTTTCCTGAAAAGGAAATACGTACGGGACTCGGGGGTATGATTATAGATGGAGACTGCTTTACCCGTATAGGTTTCTATCAGAATTATTGTAACCCTAGGCCTGGAATTTTAGTGTATTCCATTTTGCCTTACAGGTCGTGACTCATCATTTAGTACGGGTAAGCATTTTGCCTATCATCTAAAATCGTTAGTCAAACATTTTTTAATAATTCAAAAAATAAAATCTAACATAATGATACCTGACCAAGTGTTTTTCCTTAGAAGTAATATCTCTTTAAATGAACAACATTCCAATGTGAGGGAAGTATTTTCCCGTCCATTGTCTCCAACTCATATGCTCCTTTCCCTGCAATATCATGAATTCTATAGGGCCCTTCCCAAGTTGGACTTAGCTTACCAGAGTTGGCTGCCTTTGTAGATTGAAAGACCTTTTTAAGCACGAAGTCCCCAATTTTGAAGTATCGCAAACGGGCTTTCCTGTTGTAATATTGTTCAATCACTTGCTTGTGTGCGGCCATTTTTATTAACGCAGCCCCTCTCCTGCCTTCTAAGAGATCTAAATTGACCCGCATCTCTTCATCATTAGATTCCTGCGTTGCTTGTGACACCCTCGTGCTTGGCTCCCCTATCTCAACTGGGATAAGTGCCTCAGCCCCGTAAACCAAAGAAAAGGGAGTCTCACCTGTGCTTGTTTTCGTGGTTGTACGATATGCCCATAAGACTCCAGGTAATACTTCAGGCCAGTTACCCTTCGATTCCTCCAATCGTTTCTTTAAATTATTGATGATAACTTTATTTGTCGATTCCGCCTGCCCATTCCCTACTGGATGGTATGGTGTTGATGTTATCCTTTTTATTTGCCAACTTTGAAGGAATTCCGTGACCTGAGCTCCGATAAATTGTGGACCATTGTCACATACAATTTCTTTTGGTACACCAAACCGACAAATGATATTTCGCCAAATGAAATCCTTGACTTCCTTTTCCCGTACCTATTTAAATGCTCCTGCTTCTACCCATTTAGTAAAATAGTCAGCAAGTACGAGTAGAAATTTTACCTGTCCTTTAGCTTGAGGCAATGGTCCAACTATGTCCATTCCCCATTTCATAAACGGCCACGGTGCAATAACCGGATGTAACAACTCGGCAGGTCTGTGCATATTATTACCGTATCTCTCGCATTTATCGCATTTGGCTACAAAGCTCGTTGCTTCTTCTTCCACTTTGGGCCAGTAATACCCTGCCCTGATCAAAGTTCTTACCAGTGACCTTCCTCCTGCGTGGTTTCCACAATGTCCTTCATGTATTTCCCTCATTACATATTCCGTTTGAGAAGGTCCAAGGCATCTTGCTAAGGGGCCACCAAACATCTTTCGATAAAGGTTACCTTGTTTTAAACAGTAACGAGCTGCCTTTTTACGAAGTGCATGTGCTTTTGTCTTGTCATCAGGTACGGTACCATACTGTAAAAAAGCTACAATTTCATTTCTCCAATCCCAAGTTAGATTATTAAATTTTACCTCGTTCTTATCAGGTTCAAGAACCGAGTGAAATAAATGTATAACTGAGGCGTTGGCATCTTTTGTTATATCAGCTGCGGATGCAAGGTTCGCTAAGGCATCAGCTTCAACATTATCATCTCTTGGTATTTGGATAACTTTCCAAGACTAGAATTGTTTTATCAGTTCCCTTACCTTTTCCAAGTATTGCTGCATCCTTGCCTCCCTGGCTGTGCAAGTCCCCAGCATTTGATTAACCACGAGTTGAGAATCACTTTTGATTACCACCTGGCTTATCCCAAGTTCACGTGCCAATTCTAGACCTGCAATCACAGCTTTATACTCTGCTTCATTATTAGTTACGGAGTGACATTTAATAGCTTGCCTAATAGTTTCTCCCATGGGAAGTACTAAAATAATTCCTAACCCTGCACCTTTAATGTTAGACGATTCATCAGTGAATAAAGTCCATACCCCTGGATTTGCTCCATTAAGTACCTGAACTTCTTTTTCGGCTTCCAATTGCATCCCTTGGCTAAAATCAGCCACGAAATCTGCCAGTACTTGGGATTTTATTGCTGTTCTGGGTAGATACGTGATTTCATACACTTAATTCTATAGCCCATTTAGCTAACCTTCCTGACAACTCATGTTTATGCAGTATATTACATAAGGGGAATGCAGTTACTACAACAATTGGGTGACACTGGAAATACGGTCTCAATTTTCTAGATGCCATGATTAAAGCTAGTGCTAATTTCTCTAATTGCGGATATCGTGACTCTGCATCTAACAAAGATTTACTAACATAATAAATAGGAGATTGTTTACCTTGTTCTTCCCGAACCAAAACTGCACTTACCGCAACTTCTGAAACAGCAAGGTAGATAAAAAGTCTTTCACCAGCCTTAGGTTTTGCTAACAGTGGTGGGTTTGCCAAATATGTCTTCAAGTTTCTAAGTGCTTGTTGACATTCTTCATTCCATTCAAAGTGATCTTGCTTTTTAAGGGCTGGGAAAAACTTGAAACACTTTTCTGATGACTTTGAGATGAATCTTCCCAAGGCTGCGATCCTTCCTGTCAGTCTTTGAACTTCTTTTTTGTTTGAAAGTACATCAGGAATTTCTTCCATAGCCTTATTTTGAGCTGGGTTCACTTCAATACCACAGTTAGAAATAAGAAAACTCAAGAATTTTCCTGATGCTACACCAAATGCACATTTTCTCGGATTCAATTTCATATTATATTTGCGCAAAATTTCAAATGTTCTAGATAAATGTGATATATGATCCTTTGAATGCAGAGTTTCAACTAACATGTCATCTATATATACCTCCATGGTTTTGCCTAAATGTTCTTGAAACATTCTAGTAACCAACCTTTGATACGTTGAACCTGCATTTTTAAGACCAAATGGCATTACCTTATAACAGTAAGTCCCCCTGTCTGTTATAAAAGAAGTTTTTTCCTCGTCTCCTGGGTCCATTTTGATTTGATTATAACCTGAGTACGCATCTAAAAAACTTAACAGTTCATGCCCTGCAGTTGCATCAATTAATTGGTCTATGTGTGGCAAAGGAAAAGAATCTTTCGACAGGCTTTATTGAGGTCTGTGTAATCCACATAAACACGCCACTTACCATTTTTCTTGGGAACCACAACAGTATTAGCCAACCAGTTGGGATATTTTACCTCACAAATTGACCCTATTTTGAGCAACTTCTGAACCTCTTCTTGAATTGCCTGATTCTTGAAAGCTCCTTGTTTCCGCTTCTTTTGCTTGATCGGAGGATATGTTGGATCTTCATTTAATTTATGAGTCATAACCTCCGGTGGTATCCCTGTCATGTCAGAATAGGACCAAGCAAAACAATCTACGTTAGCTTTTAAAAAATCAATTAACTCACGTTTTACCTCTGGTCTGAGATTGGCTCCTATATACACCTTCCTTTCGGGCTGGTGTACAAATTATACCACAGCTTCGAGTTCTTCTATCGTGGTTTTGATTTTCTCGTTTTCCTCTGGTTCTTGAATAGTGTCAGGCCTTGAATCCACATCTGTTTTTCCTTCTTCAGTTGAGGTTGAAGCTGCTCCCTCCTTAACTGAATCCTGTAATTGCTATTTGGCTTCACCTTGAACAGTTGAATCTGCAACGGAGTTTATACTCCTAGACGTTTGTTGATCACCTGTGATTTGGCAAATTCCCCATGGTGAGGGAAATTTAATAACTTCATGCAATGTTGATGGTACAGCATCCATATCATGGATCCATGGCCTCCCAAGGATTATGTTATAAGCCATCTCCATATCTACCACCTGAAACTTAGTATCTTTGACAACACCTTCTGCAAAGGTGGTAAGGACCGCTTCACCCGTGGTTATGATATTAGAATTATCAAACACTAACAAAGTATGTGCTTTTGGAACCAACTTGTCCTCAGCTTGCATTTCGCGTAACACTCGTATCAAAATAATATTTACTGAACTACCTGGATCAATCAGAACACGTTTAACATTAGTATCATGTACGAGTAATGATATTACCAGTGCATCGTTATGTGGAGTCATGAGGCCTTCTGCATCTGCGTCACTGAACGTGATATTCTCCTCCTCCAGCACGTGTCGTAACCGTTTTCCATGAGTGATCGTCATTTTGGATATTTTATTGGCTGCAGTATATGAGACACCATTGATGTCTTCTCCTCCACTTATAACGTTGACTGTCCGTTTAGGAGAGGGCGGCTTTGGGGGCTCCTATCTGTTTTCATATATGCTTGTTTACCTTTCTCACTGAATAACTCAGTGAGGTATCCTTGTTTTAACAAATGATCTACATCACTCTGCAAAAATCTGCAATATGAAGTTTTATGTCCGTGATCGTTATGGAATTCACACCAATGATCGGGGTTTCGTCTGCTTGGATTTGACCTCATCTCTTTCGGCCACCGTACCTTATCTCCCATACCTCTTAGAACAGCCACGAGTTCGGAATTGGTCACGTTAAGATTGTAACCGCCAAACCTTGCTTTCAAGCTTCCATCATCATCACGCTGTCCACGTGTTCCACGATCACTGCTAAACCTTGACGAGGAGCCTCATTCCCTATGTCTGGGCTTATGATCGTACCTTTCTTGCTTTGACCTTGAGTCTTTTCCCGCAGGTCCCATATAAGCATCGTACCTATTTTTACCGGATCTCCTTTCATTTTCCATACGCCTCGAACTTGTTTTCTCATCTGTTTTAGGCCGCAAGATGATATCTTCTTCGATCCTCATCTTTGTGCTACACCTGTTGTAAACGTCATTCCACGTTGTTGCTGGGAATTATCGTAGGCTTTCTTTGAGTCTCCTGGTGGCTTCTGAACTTTTCTCATTCAAATTATCAGCAAAAGTTATGGCTGCCCAGTTGCCAGGTACTCGCGGTAGCAACATTCTTTCCCGTTGAAATCTATCTACGAATTCTCTCAATAACTCGGAATTTCCTTGCTTGATTTTGAAGATGTCCTCCATCCTCTTTTCAACTTTTTGAGCTCCCGAATGTGCTTTAATAAACAAATCTGCAAGCTCAGCAAAAGAATTCATAGAATTTTCAGGTAAAAGAGAATACCAGGTTAATTCTTTGGTGAGTGTTTCACCAAATTTTTTGACCAGGACCGATTCAATTTCTTGCTTAGTCAAGTCATTCCCCTTAACTCCCGTGGTGAATGCAGTGACGTGGTCTCGTGGGTCTGATGTTCCATCGTACTTTGGAATATCAGGCATTTTAAATTTCTTCAGAATTGGGAGGGGGGCGGCACTCGGCTTCCATGGTTGTTGAGAATATTTGTCTATGTCTACCCCTTTGATCACGGGCGGTACCCTAGGTATTTGTTCTATGCGTTCATTTTGCTCCTTAAGCTGTTTCTGCAAGGTTAGTACGAGATTTTGTAAATAAGAATTAACTTGATTACCTGGGTCTCCTTCTTGCATTTCACTAGGAGTTCCACCACTGCCTGAATTAACTAGTCCAGAACGGGGGTTCTCTAAAGTATTATTGTTTGGAGTTGGTGTGGGCGGAGCAACAGGTAACTGGTTAACGAAGGCTTGAAGAGCTTTACTGACTTGAGAAGCAATTATTTTTTGTAATGCCTCATTCATATCTTCGACATTGTTGAGTTGATCCTGTTCATTTGCCTGAGATCCATGAGGAGTGCCTTCACGAGATCATCGTGGAGAGCCTCGTGGAGAACCTTGTGGGGAATCTCATGGAGAATCTCCTTGAAGTTGTTGGTTTGTTTGAATTTCTGGAAGTCCTGGGGTGTTGTCGTTGTTGTTTGACATGACTGATGTGAACAAGAAAATCAAGTAGAAATAACGTTGATTATCATATTCCCGGTAATGGAACCAATTTGTTTAACCAAAAAATGGATTTTTAGTCAAATCTAGAAAAATAGAAGAATCGGGTTACTGATAATCAAAAAATAAGTAAAGAAAAGAATTTCCAAGTACTCGGATATGAAAGCTTGTAAATCAAAATATATTCCAATAATGCCTTGTGCCACTGATTACATATTTCTCCCTTTTATAGGTCTCTTTGGAGAATCTTTAAAAATGTACGTTATACCTCAGTCATAATGAGGCTATTATGGATATTTAATGACATTAAATGTTGCGTTACATATTCATTACATTGAATACAAATATTCCTTAACGGCTCCGGTATTTATTTCCCTTGAAATGCTGTATCTTTATCTTCTTATTTGACCAGGTTCGTTGTCCTTCTCGAATCTCATACGCAATTACGCTCAAATAGGGATGGGCTCCAGAACCTCTTACCTCGTGCCTCCTTTTTTGTTCCTGTATCTCTTTGTCTTCCTTTTGTCTCGTACCTCTTTCTACCCGCATCAGTCTATAATTCTTAGACCAGTTATAACTCTTTTGGTAATTCCACGTGTCATGCCACATCATTATTTATTCATATATAATTTTCCCCAATACAGTATGGTGAGTCGTCCTATATGCCCATAGAGCTTTTTCCATACGGTAATTCCAATCTCATTTGGATTTTGAGACGACTTTCTTTAACAAGTTGCATAGAGTTTTTTTGAATGCCTCAGCTAGACCATTGGCGGCAGCATTGTACATCGAAGAGTTATGTTGCTTGAAGCCAAAGAGATCACGAATCTTTTTTATCAACCTATTATTGAATGGCTTTCCATTATCAGATATTATGTAACGAGGAATGCCAAAGCGATAAATAATGTTTACTCGGATGAAACTTACAATATTTTCCTTCTTTAATTTATTAAGAGCAACAGCTTTAACCTATTTTGAGAAGTAGTGAGTTGCGGCCAAGATGTATAGGTGCCCATCATAGGACTTTGGCAGTGGTCCAACAACATCCAACCCCCAAGCGTCAAACGGCCAGGATGCAACAATCAAGTGCAAACCTTCAGGAGGTTGATGAATAAAAGTCACATGGAATTGAAAAGCCTTGCATCTTCGAGCATAGTCCAAGCAATGACCATCGTTGGCCAATAATATCCCATCATTTTTATATGGAAGTAGAGCTTAGGTCCAGAATGGTGTGACCCACATACCCCAGAATGTGCTTCTTGCCAAGCTTGGAGCGTTTCTTCTTCCCCTAAGCATCGCAAGAGTACTCCTTCAATTGACCTTCTGTATAGAGTTTCTTTGTAGTAAAGGAAGCGATGTGCACGACGACGGATTTCAGTTCTTCTCCGTGGATTTTCTGGAAGTATCCCATAGCATAAGTAGTCAATAATGGGTTGTCGCCATACTTCTTTCTTGACTTCAGAAACAGCGACAAGATGTTTGAGTTCATTTTCTTCACCTTCAGCCTACTTTGGCGGCGCTACTACCCATTTTGACAGATAGTAACTTGCGCTTGATCAGGCAGGATTAACAATGAAGCTAGGCAGCTAAAGTATTAGCCTTATTATTTTCTTTCCTTGGCACATGCTGAATAGTCACATCACCAAGCCACCCTATTAATATTTTAGCGTAATCATGATATGGACGTAGTTTAGGCTTCTTGACCTCTTAACTTAAAAGTTGATTGACTACTAACTGAGAGTCACCAAAGACTTGCAATTGCAACCGCTTCATTTAGGCCATTTCGAGCCCAAGTATTAGTGTTTGATACTCAGAAACATTATTAGAGTAGAGTAGCGTCAACGTAAAAGAGTAGGGCAGAACTTCACCTTGAGAAATGAACAATACTACACTAGCACCAGCTCCTCCGCGGTATGCAGTACCATCAAAGTACATCTTCCATGAAGGCTGAACTTCAATGACCATGGCGTCCTCATTAGGTAGTTCGTCAGTTAGCTCCTAATCATCAGGTATAGGGTAACCTGCCAAGAAGTTCGCTAACACTTGTCCTTTTATATCCTTTTGAGGGATGTACATAATTTCAAATTGTTGAAACTGGAGGTACCACCTTTCTAGTCAATCACTGAGGGCAGGTTTTGACATCACAAACTTGATGGGATTTGCTCTAGAAACTAAATGAATGACATGAGCTTGAAAGTAGTGCTTTAACTTTTGGATTGAGAAGACTAGCACCAAACATAACTTTTCAATTGGCAAATAATTCAGCTCATTTGGTGTTATCATCTTGCTCAAGTAGTAAAGGGAGTTTTCTTTCCCTTCAGTATTTTCTTGGGCCAACAGCGCTCCAACAGACCTTTCTTGTGCTGAAATGTATAGTATCAGCGGCTTTCCAAGTATAGGGGCTGCCAAAATTGAAGGCTTCATCAAGTAGGATTTAATGCTCTCAAAGGCATTGCTACACGCTTGGTCCCATTTGAAAGGGACACCTTTCTTCATAAGGCGACTAAATGGTTGGCACCTCCCAGCTAGGTTTGAGATGAGTCTTCCAAGGTATGCTAGCTTTCCTTGCAAACTTTTCAATTCATGAATAATGCGGGGCTCGGGCATTTTCAAAATGGCATCCACTTTGGCTTGATCAATTTCGATCCCTCGATGTCAGACAATGAAACCAAGGAACTTTCCAGAAGTAACTCCAAAGGCGCATTTCAATGGATTCATCCTAAGTTGGTACCTCCGAAGCAACTAAAACACAATTCTCAAGTCTTTTAAGTGGTCGCCCCTCTTTCTTAATTTTACCACCAAGTCGTCCACATAGCACTCGACATTCTTGTGGAGAAGGTCATCAAAAATATTCTGCATAGCTCTTTGGTAAGTAGTACCAGCGTTCTTCAAGCCAAAAGGCATTACCTTGTCGCAATAAATACCTTTATGGGTACGGAGTGCAGTAAGCTCTTCATCTTTTAGCGCCACACGGATTTGGTTATAGCCTGATGAACCCTCTATAAATGACATTACCTCATACCCAGTAGTAGCATCGATCATCAGCTCTGGAATAGGAAGAGGGAATTCATCTTTTGGACAGGCATTGTTGAGATCCCTGAAGTCAACGCACACTCCAATCTGGCCATTTTTCTTCCTTACAGGGACATTACTTGAAACGCAATGTTGGGTATTTAACTTCACGAATAAAGCCAACTTTGTTGAGTTTGTTAGCTTTGGTTTCAATCAAGGGAACCAAGTCCGGCCTAAAGCGCCTTTGGGCTTGTTTAATAGGACGAGCATTGTTCTTGACGACAGGTGATGGACTGCCACTTTAGGGTCCAAGCCAGGAATTTCTTTGTAAATCCAAGCGAAGACATCCCTAAACTCATTGAGTAACTCAATATAAGTGCTTTCTTCATCAAGTTCTAGTAAGCACTTAGGTAGGTGGGTCTTGGTTCTTCATCAGTGCCAAGATTAACTTCTTTTATGGCATCAATCATTGCCTTCACCCCTTTTTCTAGTTTTGGCAGAGCATCTTTTGCATCTTCGCATCTTCATCTTCTTGACGGTCCCCATCATTAAAGGATATGTGATAACGTGGTGAAACATCGTCCAATTTCTCGTCATCCTCCATTAGAGATAAAACACCATGCTCGCCTTGTGCAGTAACTTGACACGAGGAACCCACACTTTCTTCGTCTGCATCACGTTCTTCACACAGTGTATGGATTCACCTTCAATACTCCATCACACGAAACCATGGCTTTTGTCTGTTGCTTCATTCTAGAAGGAACCAAACTTTGGAAATCTTTAGAGATCTTCTGAATTTTGGGTGAAGCGAGTGTTCTTGTCTTTCGATAATTTCTCTGGAACTTATTCCCCTTTTTAATGGACCAAATCTCTCAAATACGGAAGTTCTCATAGTTGATTTTCCAAGTCGATCAAAGACAGAAAGCCTATTAGAAGCAGCAGATTTTTCTTCTATAATGATATAATTGCTACTCACCTTCTTATTGAGAAGCGCACTGGTGACAGTTACTTGTATCCCAAACCTTCACGTGGTTCCCTCATTGCAGCTTCTTATGGGAGCTTCCCTAACTTTGACGGCTCATTGGGATTGTATCCAGCTTTTGCAAATAGCTTGTAAGCGTGAGGGTCAAACCCTTCATCTGTTCGCTTTGTAGGGAGTGCCACATTCTGCAAACGATTTTGGGCTACACACCCTGCAAGCGGCTTCGAGGACAACTTTACTGCCTCAATTTGTTTTACTGGAAGAGTTAAATCTTTTAGCGTGTTAGTTTGGAGATTAGATGATTCTCCATCGTCTTTCTTCCTTTTAGGGACATATTGGAGCGGGGGACTTACTTTCTTTCCATAAGACACAATATCCTATCTACGAGATTTATTCGCATTGGGTTGTACCTCCTCAGTAACAGCTTTGGCTTCACCAGCAGTCACCTCTACACTTTTAGCTGTGGGCTCGTCATTCTTGCTTTTCATGCCATCATCAGCTTTTATCTCCTTCACAATGCGGTTCTTCAAGTAGAACTTTGCATCTGCGAAGTGTGACTCAGCCTCGGTGAATGGCTCATCATCAACAACTATCTTCTTCTTGACTTTACCCTAGTAGTATTTTAGACATTGATGGTAGGTAGATGGAACTACTTTATTCTCATGTATCCTAGGCCTTCCAAGCAAGACATTGTATGAACTCTTTGCATCGATCACATGCAGCCACGTACTTGATTGCACATCTTCAATGGTGATTTCCAGCCTGATTGCGCCTATGGCTCTTTGCCCCCCTTAGTTGAATCCTTGGATCATCACATGACTTTATAATAGTTCGTAATGGGAATACCAAGTTCTTTCACAGTGCGAAGGAAAAATATTCACCGAGGACCCTCAATCAACCAAAATTCGATTTACTCTTTCATCATGCATATAGCCAATCAGGTACAATGGGCGGTTATGAAGATTGTCACCTAGCAGAAGATCATCATTTGTGAACGTGACTTTATCCTCACAAGCATTAACTTCTTGAGGAGTGGACTCGATGAGCTTTTCCGAAGATGGTGCCAACGGTGGTCATCACTCTTTCCTTCCCTTTTGTCAGTATGGAAACAAGAGGCATCGATACTCTCATGGGAAATCTTTGTGCGGAGCCAACTTGGTAAAAACTCCTCCAAGGTTACTGGGTTTCGTGTCTTTTGAGAGTGGTGTACCTCCACTTTTGCTCTATTTAAGTGCTTAACTGGATTCCATCCCCTTGGTCTTTGTACCATCATTTTCATTGTTGGTTGTTCTACTAATTCTTTTCGTGGGCTCCTTCTGTGGTGCCTACGACGAGTCACCCACGTCTAACCTTCACCATTATCTGGTTGATTGACTTCAGCTTTGTCGTTCTCTAGTAATTCTTCATCTTTACTTTCTTTAAAACCACATAATTCATCTAGACTGAATGAGCCAAAGGTGATAGAGACTTGGTTTGCACTTGCTTTCTCATATTCAAGCACGATCTTCTTTTCGCGAGCCAAGTCCATAACTTTTTCCTTGAAGACAAATCACTTCTCCAGAGGGTGACTCACAAGTCGATGGTATCTTTAAGAATTTGGGGTCATTTGTTTCCCTAGCTTCATTTGGTCGCTTCATCTCCGAAAGCTCAATGAGATTTAACTCGAGGAGTTTTTCAAAAATAGCTGGCATATCAAAATCTAGAAATGGGTACTCTTGTCGTGCATTTCTTTTAGAGTCAATTTTCCACTTGGCTTATCTTGAAAAGAAGTGGATTTCATACTCTTCTTCTTGCTCAACTTTGTTGTTAACTTCACAGGTGATGTGTAGACATTCATAGCTTCTTCTTTTTAAGATTTGGGTACGAACTTGCCCCATTTCTTGACTTCTTGCATGCCATTCCCTTTGTGACGCTCATAGATGGGCAACTTTTCATTTCCAGCGGAGGCCATGCTCAACTCCATGTCATGGGCATTAGTCGCAAGTTCTTCAAATGTGCCAGGCTTGATACCTTGCAAGATGTAGCATAGTCCCTAATGCATGCCTTGGATGCACATCTCTATTCCTGAAGCTTCAATAAGCTTGTCTTTGCAGTTGAGGCTTGCATTCCTCCAACGATTGATAAAGCCGATAACTGGTTTACCCTTTCGTTGACGAGTATTTTTAAGTTCTATCATACTCACAGTACGTCTCGTGCTATAAAAGCGATTGCGGAATTTTTGCTCTAGTTAATCCCAGCTATCAACAGATCCAGCCTCGAGGTATGTGTACCAATCAAAAGCATTTCCCTTTAATGAGTGGACAAACTGCTTGACGAGTAATCTCCATAAGTCCCATCATTGTTGCATGTCTTAACGAAGTGCACCACATATTGCTTTGGATTGCCTTTGCCATCAAACTGTTCAAATTTTGGAGGTTGATAGCCAGCAGGCATCTTCAACATATCAATCCTCGAAGTGTATGGCTTTGCGTACGTAAAGGAGGACTTGGAAGAGAGTTTATATTTGTTTTTTTAGTCCCTTCAATGAACTCCTTTAGTTAATTGATTGGAATCATCCCTTCCGAAGAGACTGGAATTTCCTTAGTGGATGCAACTTGTCGTGGGGGAGGATCAATCTCTTGAACTTCTGGGTGTTTGCCGGGCGCATGGGTGGACTCTTCTTCCATCAAAATTGCCACCCTGTCTGTTAGCTTGTCAATTCTAGCCTCTTGATTTTGCATGCATTTGGTCAAACCAGCAATTGCTTCCATCAAGTTTGCCAATTGCTCCTCCACAGATGAGGTGTTTGTCATCATGGCTTGCATTATTGTTGTGGGCGATGGAGAGTAGCATGGATTGTCACATAGATTGATCATTGATTGGCTCATACTATGTGGTATAAGTGGGAAGGATCCATCACTTGAAGCATCATCATCTTCATTCACAACAGAGTGCTTGGATCCGGAGAGGTCAAGCAGAGCAAGAGTTTTCTTGATCTTTTCAGCAACATCACTTCCTCTTTCGGGTGCATTTGTGGAAGAACTTTCTCCTTTTGAGGATGAACATCTGAAAACAAGGGTAGATGCGGACGGAACTTGGGGTGCTTGTTGTCCTAACGAGCTTGCTTTACTCCTCGTAACTGGTCCAAAGCTTCCAAAGGTAACTTCGAGTATGTTTTCCACATCAGCATAGAACCTGGAATTAGTAGCCTTTGTGGAAGTTGAAATTGAGTTGATTTTCTTTGAAATCATTTCGATGTTCTTGAACTTTGGTGATTGAAAAGTTGAGATGAGAGGTAGAGATTGTCCCACTGGGCGTACCAGAATTTGTAGACAATAAATAGCGTGCTACACCCCATGTTTTCGTATGTAAAAGTATGCCATAAGCAAATTGGTGAAAGCTCGGATATGAGATAGTACATCCCGCATTTTCGTACATTAAAGTTTCATCGTAAGTTCAGAAATGAGATTATTTTTGAGTTTATAAATATTATACTATTTCAAACAAGTGATGAGTAAATTCGTGAAGTTGAGAGGGTAAGCAAGTCGAAGAAAATGAATTTCATCGAGGTTTGACATTTTGGGATAAAATACGGTCCGAACTAACATACCCGGTATTTATGGACTCGTGCCATATAAAGTACCCCATGGCCACAATAATAAGGTGTATAAGGTATGTTAAAAGTAAGTAGTATACTTAGTAATTTGAGATAATTATGTGGGTAATTGGTTAATTATTGATTAGTGGGAGATTAGTAAATTATTAATTAATTAAAAAATTGGATAAGTTTGAGGGACTTACCTTTAACGTGGCAGCTCATGACTTTAAAAGCTACTAAGTGACTAATATAAGATATGGCAAGGTGTCACCACTTTAGAGCATGTAAAAAGATTCATATATCTTTAAACCTTTGAACATGATTTATACAAATATGTGCCCTCCAACATTCTGTAAGCCCTTTTAAAATTGTAACTTACACAATATAGGTACTTTAGCAATACAAATAATTTTTGCTTACCCCTCCCCCCCCCCCCCTCCCAAGATTAGAAGATACAACATCATGTTTGAGAGAGATTGCATGCGGATTTCCACCCTACACCGATCCGCCGTTACGTGTTATCGCAATTGTCGTGTTAGAGGGATTGTCAAGAGAATTGGCTCAGGTATGTTAAGGCTATCCCTTCTTACTTTTTTGAATGATCTATACGACACAAGCGAAACGAGCAAATGCACAACTTTCATAAATTACTTTATTCGTAGAAATTCTAGAGATGTCTATATTCTTATTCTCCCATGTGTCATATTATTCTATCATTTGTTCATGGGTCTCAGAAAATACGTAAATTAATTTTATTTATTGGTCAGAAGCATAATGGTTTTACGACACTCTGAAAGATTTTATTGACGTACTTTTCATGCATGGCATTCATGTACATTGACCCATATGCCTATATATATATATATATATATATATATATATATATATATATATATATATATGTATGTATGTATGTATGTATGTATGTATGTATGGGATATGGGAAAGGTTACGCCGTTATAGACGCACCACCACCTGATCGGCTGGTATACATTGATGATTTGCCCACAGTGGCCGAGATGATATGATGGGATGCCCTTAGAGGCTTGATGATGTTATGAACACATGTACCTATGCACGACATGATATACATACGCATATGCATGACAATATTAGTATTTCATTATTTACAGAGTTATTTGACTTACGTGTTGAGTCTTTTACTCCATGTTTCTCTCAGTCTATTATTTACTGATTTTCATTCCTTACATACTCGGTACATTATTTGTACTGACATCCCTTTTGCTTGGGAACGCGGCGTTTCATGCCCGCAGGTCTTGATAGACAGGTCGAGAGTCTTCAAAGTAGGCTATCGGCTCAGCGGAAGATGTGGATGCACTCCATTGCTCCGGAGTTGCTTAATTGGTCAATATTATTAGTACATGTGTTGGTTGGTATGGCGGGGTCAGTCCCGACCTTTATAATGAGTATGTACTCATAGAGGCTTGTAGATATATTTCATGTGTACGGATATTTGTATGGCCTTGTCGGCCTATATTTAAAGTATATAAATGGATCACGTTAGCCTTATCGGCCCGTATGTCACAGGTATAAGTTTCTATATCAGGCTGTACATTCTATGTCAGGTATTCCCTAATGTTTACTCTGGTTGTATCATGACACGTCTTCTAGCCACATATCTATGATGATGTAATAAGAAATATACGCTACGTTGGTACTCGGTTGAGTATGTTACCGGGTTCCCTTTGCGGCCTATCGATTTGGGTCGTGACAAAAATGGTATCAGAGCAATTCTGTCCTAGGGAGTCTACAAGCCGTGTCTAGTAGAGTCTTGCTTATAGTTGTGTCGTGCACCACACTTATAAGCAGGAGGCTACCGGACATTTAGGACTGTCACTCTTTCTTTTTACTCTAGATCATGTGGTAGAGCTCAGTTGTAAGAATTGAAATTCCTAACTTCTATTTTATTCATAATGCGACGATAGATACATCTAGAAAGACGATTGGTAAAGGATATGGCTATGGAAGAGTTGAGTCGGAGGAACTTGACTTTGCATCATGCTATAAGTAATGTGAGGTCTTCAACAGATCATGTGTGTACTGATAGGTGTAAGCCTTTTTATAAGGAGCCATGAGGTAAGAAATACCTATCCACCTTTATGGCGAAAGACAATGAGAATTCAGAAGATACAAGTTTCAACAAGCAAAAGAAGTAAGATTAAGAAGGGTACGAGGCGCCCTGTTAATGAAGGTTAGCACTGTTTATAATTCAGGCAGAGGAATATAAGCTTTTTGAATTATATTCAACAGTAACAGAGGTATGTACAATTGGCCGCACCCATCTCAGTTATGCCCTATGGGGGCTAACTGGCGTAGTTTAAGAAAAGAACGGAACATCAGGATCTGGCTGGGGTTAGAGTAACCCAAAATGGTGAATGGATTATTTGTGTTAGTTGATATTTCCGAAGGATATTACAAATGTGCTAATAGATCTTCTTGTGAGGAACCCAGATGGTGCACTCTAGAATATTACAATTAGATGTGAATACTAGCATGATTAAAAAAAATCAGAAGATAGGCACTGAAGTCTGGAAGGGATAAATATTACCTTAGTATGACTCGCATCCCTAGCAGAGCGAGGACGTTGAGCACCCAAAGAGTCGATGGATGAAGCAATGGGAGAAAAAAGCAAAAGAATTTTTGTTGAAGTTTTCACAAGAAAGGGATAGGTAGAAATATTAGCAAAGTAATGAGAAGAGAGATAAGGAAGAATTATGAGTAAGATGCGATACATGGATGACAACGATAGATCAAAAAGATGACGGTATTACCGGGTCCATAGTCAGGTGAAAGAAGAGACGAGAGGTTATAGGCCTTAAGACAACAAAAAAGTATAGGCCATGAAGTCACATCCTCATTTCAAGAAATAAGTTCGTGACTCTAACGTGATTACCAGTAGCAAAAGCTAGATCCTAGAATAATAGAGATCAGTGTGGGCTGGTGAATATAAACATGAATTAGGACTGAATGATTTGATAATAGTCGGCATCATGAGAAATACAGAGGTTGCATTCCAGCGGTAATAGAATTGACGACAAAAGAATAACCCTTAAAGGACATTCAGGAAGACGCTTCCCTAAGCAAGCAATGTGGGCCCAGTTAAGCCTAAGGGACTATGTATGCCTGTTACGCTAAGTCTCACCCTAGTGAGTAAGGAATATTGTTATCCTTGGTACATAAGGATTACCACAAGGCGAGTAAAGGTCATCGATGATGTGAAAAGACGCCAAAGATGAAGAGGTAAAACATCTATAGGTAGATCGTTGTAGCACTAAATCTTAGTACTCCCCTAAAGGGGGGAATATGGAGTTCTGTGGCATTTAAGTCGGAATTAAGTGGTTCAATAACTATGGGATGGTAAAGGAAGAATGCGATAAAAAAACATATAAGAAAGGAATGAGATTACACTTATCCAAATCCTGCAGATATGCTCCGATTCCAGAACATTATGCAAGCACGACGTCAAGGAAAGGAAGTAAGGAATCCTGCCTGGGATGTAATTGATAAATAAGGAGCCAGTGCGAGAGGTACGGTTAGACAAAAGAAATGACCCAAGAAATATTACGCGGAATGTTGATATGAGAATGGGCGAACGAGTAGTTAGTAGTTGATTTAGGAAGAGCCTAGTCATGGCTAGACAAGAGGTTATAGACAAATCAGCAGATCATGCAAAATAAACATAGTTAACCCCAACATGGAGAATTCAGCCCCGCAATATTGTCATTGTAATACTTGACATATATTCAGATAGGAGTCGTGGTAGTTAAAGGTACCGTATGAATTTTACAGGAACAACAGAGAGTGCCACTGGGTAGACACTCAAAATATCAGTTCAGAAGCAACCCAACAAGCACCAGGGCGTGGAGGTAAGTAACTACGGATAAGTATAGGCAAGGAAGGACATCAGGAGGTCTGTCGAGTATCACAACTTTACAAGAGTCAGAAGGTCCTCCCTAAGTACTACAATGGAAGACTAGCTGAGGAAATAAGGAAGAAGGCTTCAACCTAAACATAGAAAGGGCCATGTAAAAGCAGTCTTACAACAAAAATTGTATGCACTCCAAAGAGAGTGGCACCTACTGTGGCTAATGAACGGGGAGAAAGATCGAAGGTAATATTTAAGACCATATAAGTTGAACGAAAATTCCGGCATGCGTGGGAACTAAAATAAGCTAAGTAGGCACGCAACAAGGAGGCAAAAAGAACAGGAAAAGTAATAGCTTACGTTTAAAGTAAGCCGAGAAGGAACGGAAGGAATTATTCGATCAATGATCCAGAGTTAGTTACGTCATAAGCACACATACCATTTTGGAATATTATCCATGCAACATATATATACTAACATTCACACAACCGTAGAAGACTCTGGTATAAGATAAAAGAAAGAATTGGGCCTAGGGCTTAGACAAAGGATTGAATTATTAGAAGATTGTATCATGGATATTCCATAGCGCCCATGAAAGACGAAAGTAATAACTAATACCATGCACCACAGATTGGAACATAACTTAAGCCTATATAAGGGCTGATCAGAAGGAAGAGGATACTGAAGAGTTACATCAGCAAAGTAAATCAGGAATCGGATTATTGGACCTGGAAAATTATAGAAATCGTGATTGAGAACATTACAGGATCACTCTTAATAGTAGAGGTACAAGAGGAATAGTACAACAACCATATTCTATAACGGCCCTGCGATAAAGCCAATTAAAAAAGTACCAGCCATCAGTACGAAGCTCTCACTGGATTGTGTATGCACTAGAGGTACAAGTATTATAATAGGGCTTCAAGTTATGGACGTGGATTATACCTATGTGGAAGGGAGTTCATGAAAGAGATAAAAGATACGATGCGAGATTGTAAGGTGAGTAAGGTAAAGGTGAATAATGTACGAGACACTCAAATGCAGAAGGTTGTGAATAGTCCTTACTTCAGACAGAAGGCTAGAAGTGTGGGGATTCTATATCCAGGAACGATAGCAGCATCGTTAGTGGCATGTTTTCCAGCCTATAGTTTCTAGGTATCGAAAGGCTTGATTAAGAGAGTAAAGAAGAGTTGGAGACGATGTGAAATCTCGCGTGATGTTCTTGAATGGCATAAGGTAATCTATGATGCAGGCAAGTTGAAAGGTTGCAAGTAATATAAATAGATATGTGTAGGTCGCAAGCTATTGTATGGTAAAGCAACAAGGTTCTAGAAAATAGGAGTAAGGATAAGGAAGGCTGAGTGCGAAGGTAACGAAAATGGATAAGTCATCAGGATTAAGCCCATGAAAACAAGAAGAGCGGATGGTTTCTCTAAGTTATACAAAGCTCACTATAACCTGAATGAACTCAAAGGAGTCTAAGACGAATAGCATTTAGAAGAGATGGAATGCTGCCCTGGTAAGTAGAATGAGGGTGTAATTATGATAGGTAAAGAACGGCGTTTGTGCCTTCGATTGAGTAATGGTCTGACGAAGAAAAGAAAGGGATTTCATGAATTGGATAGGATCAAAATACCCACGTGAGGTGAATCACATGAGATGCTATGAGATGCGGTTATGTAAGCATGGTATCACCCCAGGCGGATTTGTCTAATCCTTTTAGATGTTCTCCGATGAGACGTGACCCCTAGCGGTAGTGTTACAAAAGAGGTCAAGTTATCACTGGTAGATTATGGATCAACGTTAAGGTGAATCGACAAAAGATGAATAAAGTTCCAATATATGAGAGGAGATAAGATTTCATCATTTAGATAAACAATAATAAGAAAGCATTAGAGGACTTGGATTTATACATCTATGATGAGAAGCGGGAGAGAATCCTGGAATTGGGTAGCAGACCTCAATAATAATAAAACCAAGGTGACAGTTATGGTATAGTATGGCCTTCCAAGATGCAGTAAAGCCATACGGATGAATAACCAGGTCTATGAAATAAGATATAACAATATTTGTAAGTTCAAAAAAGTATCGAGCGAAGAACTTCAATATAGATACCCAGAGGGACATCTTATTAAGCTCTGTATATGCTTAAAAAGTGAGGCTTATAGATTGGCCAAAAAGTGGAGGAGAAAGGAGAGAATAGTCGCATAGGCGCACATACAAGGAAAAAGTCGTACAGGCTGCATTACAGAAGATAGCAAGAGTTACGAGATTGGATGAATTCCGACCCAGACCGTGGTGTGAGAAAGAGGCCTAAAGGGGGGAACGCCCTGGCCTTTGGATTTATTCATAAAACGGTTGCCTAAATGGCAAGAAGAGTATTAAAGTATTCGCAAGAGCTATTGGTTATGAGAATGATAAGTGCATCAGAGAACATTCGAGGACGAATGTTCCAAAGTGGAAAATGATGTTACACCCCTTGTTTTCATACGTAAAAGTGCCATAAGCAAATTGGAGAAAGCTCGGATATGAGATAGTACATCCCGCTTTTTCGTAGGTTAAAGTTTCGTCGTAAGTTAATTGATGTAAGTTCGAGAATGGGATTATTTTTGAGATTATAAACATTATGCTATTTCAAACAAGTGATGATTAAATTCGTGAAGTTGAGAGGGTAAGCAAGTCGAAGAAAATGAATTTCATCGAGGTTTGACATTTTGGGATAAAATACAGCACGAACTAAAATACCCGGTATTTATGGACTAATACCATACAAGGTACCCCATGGCCATAGTAATAAGGTGTATAAGATATGTTAAAAGTAAGTAGTATTCTTAGTAATTTGAGATAATTATGTGGGTAATGGATTAATTATTGGTTAGTGGGAGATAATAAATTATTAATTAATTAAAAAAAATTGGATAAGTTTGAGGGACTTACCTTTAATGGGGCAGCTCATGAGTTTAAAAGCTACTAAGTGACTAATATAAGATATGACAAGGTGTCACCATTTTAGAACGTTTAACAAGATTCATATATCTTTAAACCTTTGAACTTGATTTATACAAATATGTGCACTCCAGCATTCTGTAAGCCCTTTTAAAAATTTAAGTTACACAATATAGGCACTATAGCAATACAAATGATGTTTGATTACTCCCCCCCCCCCCCCCCTCCCCCTCCTTAAGATTAGAAGATACAACATCACGTTTCAGAGAGATTGCATACGGATTTTTCCTTTACTCTGATCCGTCGTTACGTGTTGTCGCAATTGACGTGTGTTAGAGGGATTGTCAAGAGAATTGGCTCAGGTATTTAAGGCTATCCCTTCTTTCTTTTTGGCATGATCTATACAACACAAGCAAAACGAGCAAATGCACAAATTCCGTAAATTACTCTATTCGTAGAAATGCTAAAGATGTGTATATTCATTTTCTCCCATATGTCATATTATTCTATCATCTGTTTATGGGTCTCAGAAAATACGTAAATTGATTTTATGATATTGGTCAGAAGCATAATGGTTTTACGACACTCCAAAAGATTTTATTGACGTATTTCTCATGCATGGCATTCATGTACATTGACCCATGACCAGATGGCGTTATATATGCATATATATGTATTTATATGTATATGGGATATGGAAAAAGGTTACGGGCTTATATATACACCACCACCTGGTCAACTGGTATACGTTGATGATTTTTCCACGGTGGCGGAGATCATATAATGGGATGCCCTCAGAGGCTTGATGATGTTATGAACACAAGTACCTATGCACGACATGATATGCATACGCATATGCATGACACTATGAATATTTCATTTTTTACAGAGTTATTCGGACTTCCATGTCGAGTCTTTTACTACATGTTTCTCTCATGTCTATTATATATTGATTTTCATTCCTTACAAACTCGGTACATTATTTGTACTGACGTCTCTTTTGCTTGGGGGCGCTGTATTTCATGCCCGCAGGTCCTGATAGACAGGTCGAGAGTCCTCCAAGTAGACTATCAGCTCAGCGGAAGATGTTGATGCACTACATTGCTCCGGAGTTGCTTAATTGGTCAGTATGATTAGTACATGTATTGGTTGGTATGGCGGGGTCAGTCCCGGCCTTTATAATACGTATGTACTTTTAGAGGCTTGTAGACATATGTCATGTGTATGGATATTTGTATGGCCTTGTCGGCCTATATTTAAAGTATATAATGGATCACGTTAGCCCTATAGGCCCGTATGTCACAGGTATTAGTTTTTTATATCAGGTTGGGACAGTCTATACCGGGTATTCTCTCATGTTTACTCTTGTTGTATCATGACACATCTTCTAGCCACCTATCTATGATAATGTAATAAGAAAGATACATTATGTTGGTACTCGATTGAGTATGGTAACGGGTGCCCGTCACGACCCATCAGTTTGGGTCGTGACATTGCGTCGAGAAAATAAAATCAAGACCGAAAAATATTGCAACAACCATAGTATTTTATTTTAAATATTTGAGTGTTACAATCTCTATGAATCCTCTGATTCTATTTTTCAACAGTAAATAAAAGAGCTT
The DNA here is from genome assembly GCF_001879085.1 of Nicotiana attenuata. Taxonomy (NCBI): domain Eukaryota; kingdom Viridiplantae; phylum Streptophyta; class Magnoliopsida; order Solanales; family Solanaceae; genus Nicotiana; species Nicotiana attenuata. Next base: position 21,272 of record NW_017675600.1, on the reverse strand, counting down.
TTGAGCTTAATCTTGAAATTTTATTTTATTTTAATCCAAGTGCTTGAGTCCTGATCTAGATCTTGACGTATTTTTAATCCAAAGGCTTGCAACTTGTTCTTGAATTTTCGTCTTGATATTTTAATCCTTAGAACACTTGAATGCTTGTAGCTTTTAGAGAATCTGCACCGCTTGATCAACGAGCTCTCGCTTGCTTCTTGTTATAACTTGTGGTCTCTTTTTTGGGATATGAAGACCCATATTTATATTTGTGGAAGGGAGGAGTTATGTTAAGAATAAACTCTTTCTGACCAATCAAATTGAAGTGTGACATGGCCACATTCGATTGACCAGAACGCGTCCCTTGCACACGTGGCGCGATTTCATTGGCCTTTTAGTGTGACTTGCATGCCTTGTCATTTTGACACGTGGCATGATCATATTGGGTCTTCCGTTTGACTTGGAGCGCAACATCATTTGATGCGTGGTACCAAACTAGGCCTCTAGGAAGATTTCATCTAGGGCTTAATGAGTGGGCTCATCACTTTAGCTCAATTAAATGGGCTAGCCCAACGAATTAAGACTTATTTATTTAATTCATATATGTTGGACTTATATAACTAATCCAGTTTTATTAGCCCAATAAATTTATTTGACTAATATATCTTGAATTTAATATATAGTCGAAATTATTTTACGAATTTAATTCCAATAAAATTTATATGCCTACACCTTTAATTCCTTTTACCACTCCAATTATAAATACACCTTTAGTCCCAATTTATTTGACAAAATTTAGACTAACCATGAGATTTAAGAAAAGTAAAAATTTTATTGAAATTTATGGACCAAGAATGGTATATGTTATTTGTTGATGACATAGTACTGATTGACAAGACGCGAAGGGGTGTTAACGCTAGGTTGGGAGTGTGGCGACAGACGCTGGAGTCCAAAGGTTTCAAGTAGAGTAGGTCAAAAACAAAATACTTGAAGTGCAAGTTCAGCGACGAGAGGCATGAAGAAGAAGTGGAAGTAAAGATTGATACTCAAGTCATCCTCAAAAGAGATAGTTTCAAGTATCTTGGGTCTATAATCCAAGGTGACCGAGAGATTGGCGAGGATCTTACTCATCGCGATGGAGCGGTTTGGATGAGATAGAGGCTAGCTTCGGGGGTTTTATGCGACAAGAATGTGCCGCCTAGACTTAAAGGCAAATTCTACAGGGTGATGGTTAGATCGGCTATGTTATATGGAGCTGAGTGTTAGCTAGTGATTACATATTTTTGAAAAATAGGAAGACACCACAGTAAATATTGAAGAACGAGTACCTGAGTCTGATATATAAGAACAAAAGAGATATTTAAAATTGTGCGAATTATCATGAGATTAAACCTATGTCATATATTGGAACTTCAGTAAAGGGTGATAACACGTCAACATAGCTATAACATAAGGGTGATAGAGGACCAATTCGAATTCTCACTTGGCAGATCTACAATATAGGTTATGTTTTTATGATATTTGTAGGGGAAAAAGGAAGATATTCACGGCATATTCATTGATCAAGTGAAAACATATGATGAAGTATCAAGAAAAGTCATTTGATGGGTACTTGAGAAGAAAGGAATTTATGTCAATGTTCAAGAAGTTACATGCATGTCCAAAAGATGAGCATAGCTAAAATAGGATGTTGAGATGGATGTGGACATACCAGGAATACAAGATTAGGAATGAAGGACAAGGTGGGAGTGGCATCCGTAGAAGACAAGGTGAGGGAATTGAGGATGCGATGGTTTGGGCATGTGAGGAGGAGAGACATAGATGCCCCGATCAGGAGGTGTGAGAGGTTGAACTGGCGGGCTTAAGGAAAGGCGGGGTAGGCCAAAGAAATATTGGGAATAGGTGATTAGGCAAGACATGTTGGTGCTTCACCTAACCGAGGACATGACTAGCAATGGGAAGGCATGGAGGTCGAGGATTAAGGTGGTGGGTTGATAGGTAGTGGTGACTTTCTCCTAGGTTTACCACTAGTACTAGTAATATTCTTGTGGTTGGTTGAGAGATACTTTCTTTTAGATTGCTAGTGTATTTAGTACTTAGCTACCTCGTTCATTGTTGTTGTTTTTTTGAAAACTGCTACTGGAAATTGTTGCTCCTCGACAATTACTATTTAATGCTACCTTTTCTTCCCTTTTTCCTTATTGTCTTTTGTCTACCTCTTCCCCATCTTTCTTTCTTCCCCCTATTTCTTCTTCTCTATCCCTTTTCTTCTTTGCCACCATTTTTTTAGCCAAGGGTCGTTTGGTAACAACATCTCTATCTCTCCAGGTAGGGATAAGGTCTGCGTACATACTACCCTCCTCAGACTCCACCTGTGGGATTATACTGGTTTATTGTTGTTGTTGTTATGGACCAAGACATACGTAAACATTTTTGTAATTGTAAATCATCTTGATGTTTTAAGCGCCAATGCCACACAAGAGGGGGGTGATTTGTGTGGTACCCAATTTTCGCTTAACTACTCTATAGAAGAACCTGGTTCTTCTGGGTGTTCCAATTACTACTGTTTGCGGAATAATAAATACTGAAAGTAAAGAACACAGATATTTTTATGTGGAAAAATCCTAGCTCAAAAGGTGAAAAAACCACGACCTACTACTTAATAGGATTTTTTCAAACTTCCACTAAAATCACTGAGTCAAAACAGCATTTACAAAACTCTTTGTAAACCTAAGGATTAACTCTAATCCCATTGTGGCACACAGCCTGAACTGTTGCGACAACTTCAAGATAGCTATAACTTGAACACTTTAAGTACCTAATACAATTCTTCTATGAAAGCTGAAAGGTACAACTTTAAACCACCTACTACAATTGAACTAGAATAAAAGAAAGACACAATGGAACTGATTCTTCTATCTCAATTTAGTTTAACTTCTGCATATGTGCAATACCTGTAAAAGAGAACTATCACTGTTATTTAATGGGTGTTGGCCCAAGTAAAGGTTAGTTTTGAAGACTGACAAAGGAACTCAGGATGAACCAGGTCCATCGTTCAGGTGCACAGAAACGGGCAGATTCGAGCATGTGGGTTGCACGTGAAGGAGATAACCTTAACTTGGTGTGTTTAATCTCTCCTGATCGAAAAGGTTGCATAATTGATAAGGAAAAGGAGTCCTTAATCAAAGAGAACACAATTCAAGATAGGGAAGGAGTTAGAAGTAGAAATCAACTAGAACTCTTCCACCAAGGAAGAGTTGCATCAGAACTCTAGTTATTTCTTCATCTACTGACTTTATATAATGCAGGATGTTCTCACATTAAAGTTTTGCACAAAAACGCAGAAGTTAAATGTGAATTGGGAGCAAAATTGCAAGGCTTTTTGCAAGCAGTTCGTGTGTGATTCATGTGTGCAAACCAGAAGCTACATGAACCAGATTGAAGAACCAGCTCCATAAAGAGTTTTGTGTGTCTTTCTTTATTTCTAGTTCAATTGTAGTAGGTGTTT
>NW_017675600.1:11670-12001 GCF_001879085.1 Nicotiana attenuata | reverse complement strand
TTTTTTGTTCTTTTCTTCTTTTCTTGATTCTGGATTGAGATTTATTCCATTGGTCATCTCACACCTTGTGTCTTGAGGTTGACCTGCTTAGGATACCAAAACAAACAAACGAACGAAATTTTCTGCCCCAGTTTTCACTAGGAAAATTTCGTGAGTTAGTTGTGACACATATCTAAGCAATCAAATCAGGAATGTGTAGAGAGATCCTCGGTTTTTGGCCGGGATTTGGAAAAAGGCTCCTCGGTTTTTTGGCCGGGAGATCCTCGGTTTTTTGGCCGGGATTTGAAAAGAAAAAGCTCCACGGTTTTTTGGCCGGGAGATCCTCGGGTTT
>NW_017675600.1:7005-11123 GCF_001879085.1 Nicotiana attenuata | reverse complement strand
AAGAAAAAGCTCCACGGTTTTTGTGCCGGGAGATCCTCGGTTTTTGTTCCGGGATTTGGGAAAGAAAAAGCTCCACGGTTTTTGTGCCGGGAGATCCTCGGTTTTTGTTCCGGGATTTGGGAAAGAAAAAGCTCCACGGTTTTTGTGCCGGGAGATCCTCGGTTTTTGTTCCGGGATTTGGGAAAGAAAAAAGCTCCACGGTTTTTGTGCCGGGAGATCCTCGGTTTTTGTTCCGGGATTTGGGAAAGAAAAAGCTCCACGGTTTTTGTGTCGGGAGATCCTCAGTTTTTGTTTCGGGGTTTGGGAAAGAAAAAGCTCCACGGTTTTTATGCCGGGGATCCTCGGTTTTTGTTCCGGGATTTGGAAAAGAAAAAGCTCCACGGTTTTTGTGCCGGGATATTTAAGGAGGATCCTATGCTACCATGATTTGTTTTTCTTTTGGGATTTTCATTTTTATTTCTTTTCTTCTTTCTTCTTCTTTTGTTTCCCTCTTTTATATTTTCCTTTTATTTAGCAAAATACATGAAAGAACTTGGGGAGGGAAAACTTCCTTTTTGGTCGTTTTCCTGCTGCAAAGCTGTTTCAGCGCTTGCGCATTTCATTTCTTTTTGGACTGCACCTGCTTCTTGCACGGTTGCTTTGAATCAAACCTGTTTTCAACAAATAACAATTTGTTAGTTTGAAACGGTGGTTGGTTTTGTGGCCTTTATCATCTCAATTGCTTGATCTCAGCCCCATTTCCGTTGAGAACTTTTGTTGCTTGTTTGCCTTGAGGGTAAATCTCTTTTCAAACCGATCGGGTTCAGCCTTCAGGATTTCATTATGAATCGCCCGTGTGGGCTCTGACCTTGTCACTTTATTCTGCCTTTGCCTTTGATTTTCTTTCTTTTTTTTTTCAATATTTTTTGCTTCAAAGGCATCGATCACTATGGTCAGTCGAGATTGGCCTGACGCACTCGCTGAGGCTGGGTATTTCTGTGACTCTGACCAGGCGAAGCCCTGTGAAACCAGTCCTGCCACCTTTTCTTTGTACTAGTTACGGAATCAGAGATAAATCGAAAGGGATTCAAAGAAAAAGTATGCAAAAGGCAAGCATATGATTTTAAAGAGAAGCATCCCTTTCGGGGAAAAAGGAGGACTTATCTGGGGTGTGCATGCTGGCTTCAAATGAACATGACATGCTTCTTGGACTGGATGCCCGACCCACACAAACTTTCCGGCTTCTCGTGAACCCATTAATCAGTATTTCAAAGCCAGGGAACCTTGCCAGGACTCCTTTAGTGGCGAGATGTCTTCTTTTCGGCCGACAGCGCCCTTCGCGGGTTTTCGCTAATCGACCTCTCTCATTTCTCTTCTCACCATCGCCCGATAGTGCTCTTTACGAGTTTTCACCCAACGGACTCTCTCATTTTTAATTTCTCTTCTCACCGTCGCCTTATGGTGCCCGAAGGTTTTCACCGATAAGACTCTCTCATTTTATTTCTCTCATTTTGGACTATACCAGCTTCCAACAATATTGCTTTTCAATTCCCACGCCTTTGCCAATTGATCAGAAGGACTTGGACAAGGTATTGGGTAAAAGGAATTCTGGACGGAGGTACAACTTTAGAACCATTTCGGCGGATTCATGGCCGACCCATTATATCATCTGCCCCAGTTTCATTTTTGGGGAAATTGGGATTTTTGTTTTGGTGTGACTGAACCTCAGGGAGAGGCTGCCTACGTACCTTTTCAGGATCAAGTCAAACGTAGTTCAGGCAAAACACTTGTTTTTTGGTTTTTTTTTATTTTTTTGTTTTCTTTTTCTTTTTCTTTTCATCATATTTTCTTTTTCTTTTCTTTTTTTTTTCTTTTCTTTTCTTTTCGTACTTCTGGGTTCCAAAGAGGGTAGCCAAAGAAGGGTAACCGGCTCAAAAGGGGTTTACAAAGGATTGACAGTGTTTGGATAGTGAGAAAGAAAGCCTTCGTCATCTCAATTGCACAAAAGCCATCGCCGAATGAGGATTAGACGTAGTACCTTTTTACTGCATCTGCGTTGACTGCTGTCTCAGGATCATTCCCTTCGATGTCTCCCAGATACAGTGCTCCTCTTGGCAATATTTTCCGGATGATGTATGGACCTTTCCAATTAGGGGCAAACTTCCCTTTTGCTTCCTGATGATGAGGGAGAATGCGTCTGAGTACCAGCTGTCCCACTTCAAAATTCCTGGGACGCACTTTCTTATTATAGGCACGGGCCATTCTTTGTTGGTACAGCTGTCCGTGACAAACCGCGGCCATCTGTTTTTCATCAATTAATGACAATTGCTCTAGTCAGGTTTTAACCCATTCACTATCCTCAATCTCCGCCTCAACGATTATCCGGAGTGAAGGAATTTCCACTTCTGCAGGTATGACTGCTTCAGTACCGTAAACTAACAAGTATGGTGTTGCTCCAATTGATGTACGTACTGTGGTGCGATATCCAAGTAATGCGAAGGGTAACTTTTCATGCCATTGCCGGGAGCTTTGAATCATCTTTCTCAAAATCTTCTTGATGTTCTTATTTGCTGCCTCGACAGCACCATTGGCTTTTGGCCGATAGGGAGTTGAGTTTCTATGCGTTATCTTGAATTGTTCACATACCTCCTCCATCAGGCGACTATTCAAGTTAGCTTAGGTGCTCAAACTCTGTGTGCCATGCATCCCGAAGGGTCTGGGGAATGACTCTCTTAGTAACATCTCTGAAAGCTGAGCACAAGTGAGTGGGCTGCATCAGCTGGCCTCCCTCCTCGTAAGCCTGCCATCACTAATACACTCGCTCCTAACACCTGAAATATAGTAAAAGCAACTCAGCTCTCCTCAACAATACCCATGGTGCAGAGAATACGACGACACTTCTCTAGAAAACTCTATGCATCCTCAGTAGCTGCGCCGCTGAAGGTAAGAGGATCATACTTCTTGAACCTCTCAAGTGTCCTATGCTCCTCCTCAGATGCCGCTGGCCTGATAGCAGCCTGAACCGGAACAACAGGTTGTGCTGGCATAACTCTTGGGACCTGATCAACATGGATCTGCTGCCCTGGAGTGCGGGTTGCAGGAATCTGAGCTCCTCCCCCGGCTTGAGATATAGCTGGTGCAAGGGGAATCTATCTTTTCTGAACTAGAGTGCCGAACATGCTCAAAAACTGAACTAGGGTCTCCTAAAGTCCTGGGGCAGCAATAAGCGTCTCGGGTGTTTATCCCCCAGCCGGAGCTACTGGTGGCTCCTCAGTCGTTGCCCGAGCAGGTGCTATGGCTACACCACTGTTGCGACTCGACCGGTTGTTTTGAGCATTTACACTTTGCTCGGTAGTTTGAGGGAATGAGTAGCTCCGTATTATGTATTATAAATTGTGTGGATCGTGGGTTTTGGTTTTCAGGCTATTCATAATTGATTTGGAAGAATGAATTTCATTATTGAAGCTTTAAAGTTGGAAGAGTTGACCAAGTTTGACTTTTTAGTATTGACCTCGAATCGGAGTTTTTATGGTTCCGTTAGGGCCGGATGGTGATTTTGGACTCGGGCATGTACCCGGATTTGTATTTGGATATTTCTAGAAGGATTCAACACTAATTGGCGAAAGTTGAAAATTTGAAGGTTTGGAAAATTCATAAATTTGACCGAGAGTTGACTTTGAGGATATCGGATTCGGATTGTGGTTCCGGGAATTGGAGTAGCTTCGTTATGTCATATGGACTTGTGTGCAAAATTTGAGTTCATTCCGGGTTGACTTGATATGTTTCGGCATGAGTTTTGGAAGTTGAAAGTTGAAAGTTCATTTAAGTTCGATTTGATGTACGATTCGTTGTTTCGATATTGTTATGAGTGATTTGAGGCCTCGAGTAGGTTCATATTATATTTCGGGACTTGTTGGTATATTCGGACGGGGTCTCGAGGGGCTCGGGTGTATTTCAGATTGATTTTGGACCATTTTCTTCATGTTTTTATTGCTGGTTGCTGCTGGTTTTCTAATGCCTCGATTTTCCTTCACGATCGCGAAGATGGGTATGCGATCGCGTAGAGGAAATCTGGAGCTGGGCACTTTTTTAATTGCGATCACGATTGTGTAGCGTTCGAGTAGAGTTGGGGCTGGTCT
>NW_017675600.1:5207-5480 GCF_001879085.1 Nicotiana attenuata | reverse complement strand
AGATCCTCAGTTTTTTGGCCGGAATTTGGAAAGAAAAAGCTCCACGGTTTTTTGGCCGGGAGATCCTCGGTTTTTTGGCCGGGGTTTGGAAAGAAAAAGCTCCACGGTTTTCTAGCCGGGAGATCCTCGGTTTTTTTTGCCGGGATATTTAAGGAATGGGATCCTATGTTACCATGATTTATTTTTCTTTTGGGATTTTCATTTTTGTTTCCTTTCTTCTTTCTTCTTCTTTTGTTTTTCTCTTTTTATGTTTTCCTTTTATTTAGCAAAACA
>NW_017675600.1:0-263 GCF_001879085.1 Nicotiana attenuata | reverse complement strand
GGAGATCCTCGGTTTTTTGGCCGGGATTTGGAAAGAAAAAGCTCCACGGTTTTTTGGCTGGGAGATTCTCGGTTTTTGGCCGGGAATTTGAAAAGAAAAAGGTTCCACGTTTTTTTGGCCGGGAGATCCTCGGTTTTTTGGCCGGGATTTGGAAAGAAAAAGCTCCGCAGTTTTTTGGCCGGGATTTAGAAAGAAAAAGCTCCGCGGTTTTTTGGCCGGGAGATCCTTGATTTTTTGGCCGGGGTTTGGAAAGAAAAAGCTCC
>NW_017675599.1:15353-63800 GCF_001879085.1 Nicotiana attenuata | reverse complement strand
AGACACAAACTGATCTCCCCAATAGTGGACCTTTTGGGATCCATCGAAAAGCTTTTAACATTGATGGCTCCATCCTTGATCTCATGCAGGATCTTTCCCAATGTTCTAAGAGTCACCAATGGACAAATATTGAGGCTGGACCCTCCGTCAACATGAATTCTGGTGATGACATAATCCTCGCATTGCACAGTGATGTGCAACACCTTGTTGTGGCTTAGCCCTTCTGGTGGCAGCTCATCTTCGTGGAAAGTGATTTTGTGACTCTCCAATACTTGCCCTACCATGTTTGCCATTTCTCCTGCAGTTATGTTGCTGGGCACATATGCCTCGCTCAGCACTTTTAATAAGGCATTCTTATGTGCGTCAGAGCTTTGTAGCAGAGCTAAGATGGATATCTGGGCTGGAGTCTTATTCAGCTGATCGATGACTGAGTACTCCTTTGCTTGTATCCTCCTCCAGAGGTCATCAGACCCAGTTTCAGTGACGGTTGGTCGTCCAGAGGCTTGCTTACTGGACTCAGCTAGATGTTCTGGAGTATAAACCCTGCCGGTTCTTGTCATACCCTGCGCTGCAACTATTTCTCCGAACTTGGCTTTTCCTTTCCTTCTTGCCTCGGCTGTGTAGTCCCACGATATAGCTTTTGTGTGGAATGGTGTTACGGCTATCATTGCTACTGGAATAGGAACCCTTGCCTTGGAAGGTAATACAACAACTTCAAAGGGCTCAGGCACCTTTGGGGACCCAAACTCGACCTCAACTGGTCCTGGCGCCTTTGTAGAAGGAGGTGCCTCAAACTCAAGTGGTATGGACATGTTCACTTCAGCGTCTTCAGAAGGCTGAATCTAGACTACAATTGGATTAAGTGTGACCGTTCGTTTCTTTGGCTCGTTACCTTCAGCAATCAATCCAATCAATCCTTTAGGGTCCCAATCATCTTCTATCTCTATCATGTGAATACCTCCCCCTTTGTGGTCAGGCAGAGGGTTGTGGCGAATATTAGGAGCAGGCTCCTTTGCCACGATGATCTTGTTGTCAATAAAAGCCTGAATCTTGTCCTTCAGGGAGCGGCACTCGTCAATGGTATGCCCCTTCATGCCGGAATGGTATGCACAGGTTTTGTTCGGGTTGATCCATTGGGAAGGATTTTCTGGAGTTATGGCGGGGATGGGGGTCACGTAACCAGCAACTTTGAGCCTTTCATACAGCTGGTCAATTGGTTCGGCGATGGCGGTGTATTGTTTGGGAGGTCTGCGGTCGAAGTTTGGTCGAGGTCTAGGGAAGTTTTAGCGAGTCGGAGGGGATTGATAGTGAGGGGGTTGAGTATTATAGTTTGGTAGACAGGTGTGGGTTGAGAGTATCTGGGTGGAGTGGGCTGATATATGGGAAGTGGAGATGATTGGTAAGCGGGTGGTGGAGCTTGGTAGGAGGGCGAGGGTGCTTGGTAGTTTGGGGTAGGCTGATATGTGAGTGGAGGTAATGGGTAGGTTTGATATTTGATTGGGGATTTTTTTCTCTGTGCGACCATCACGGCACTCACATCCTTTTTCTTGGACGCGCCACCAGACTGCAGAGCCTTGTTGGTAGCCTGTAATGCTTCAAAGTTAGTGACCATACCACTTTTAATACCTTCCTTGATCCTCTCCCCTAGCTTGATGATGTCGGAGAATTTTTGGCCTTCAATTAGCATCAACCTTTCGTAGTACTGTGGGTCTTGAGCTCGAACGAAAAACCTGTTCACTTGTTCTTCTTCTAAAGCCGGCCTGACCTTAGAAGCTTCTGATCTCCAACGAGTGGCATACTCGCGGAATGTCTCCGTGGGTTTCTTCTTTAAATTCTGGATGTAGAATACATTTGGCGCATTCTCTATGTTGAATCTGAACCTGTCCATGAAATCGGACGCCATACCTACCCAATTTGTCCACTTCTTGGGGTCTTGGCTGATGTACCAAGATAGAGCATCCCCTTTCAAACTTCTCATAAAGAGCTTCATGCGAATCTTTTCATCCCTTCCGACTCCGACCAGTTTGTCGCAGTATGTCCTTAAATGAACTCGGGGTTCCCCGGTGCTATCGAATATCTCGAACTTGGGAGGTTAGTACCCCTCAGGAAGTTCGACATCTGGCTGAATGCAAAGGTCCTCATAATTCAGCCCCTCGATACCTTTGTTTCCTTCAATACCTTGGACTCGGCTAGTCAGCTTCTTGAATTCTGCGGCCAGGTTCCGGATAAGAGAGTCTTTGTCATCAGACTCAGGTGTGCTGGAAATTGGTTGAGTATAGTGTGGTATGGTTTCCACATAGATGGGAGTGTTGTGGAGATTATAATTTGTGGCGTTTAGCGGTTCAGGGATGAGCAATGGGCTGTTGTTTGAAGTGTGGCATGTGTTGCAGCGTTGAGCGTGAGTGGGTTGTTTTTGTGGTTTCGGGATATTTTATGGAGGTGCGGGATTTTGAGTGTTGGGGAAGTTGACATCTGGGGTGGTGAGGAAAAATGACAAGCTTGCCAAATTCCGAACTTGGTCCAGTTCTTCCTGAAATTTCAATAACTTCTGTTCGAGCTGGGAGGCACTTTCCTTGGAAACCTGAATACCCCGAGGAACTACGCTTTCAACTGAGTTCTCCTTTCTGTTGCTCAAATCTTCCATTTTCCCCTTGTTCTTGTTTCTGATAGGACTCGGAGGAGGAGGAGGTGGAGGGCCCTTGGATCTTGTGGAGTAAGAAGATGATGCCAGAGTGTACGAACTAACCTTTGGGGAGGGGAATAAATAAAAGTAAAAACAAAACAAGGTAACAAGTTAGTGAGGATCATGAGGAGAAAACATTGCAATATTTAAACACATAGTGCAAGAATATAAATCGTGTCCTAGTTTGGGAGCCTCGTTGTGCCCGAGGTAGACCTAGCGACAAGTTAATTTGGAGAACTTATAATGCTAAATGCCTCATTTTATTGATAAAAATAAGACGAATCCCAAAATGACACTAAAATAGCAAAAATAAAATGTCACTAATGGCCCCTGGCCTTATTACATTTTAAAAGCAAAAGAAAAGACTCCTAACTACTTGGTCCCAAAAGGACCTTCCCAGACTCGGCATCTTTAGCTCCATCTAACAGCTTCACCATCTCACGAAGTCCTAGCAGTAAGTAGGTTCTAGCCAAGTGTCCTCCTTCGTTTCCCTCAGCGTTATGGAAGTTTTCAATCCTCTGGATGAACTTTCTTTCCAACTCTACCAAACCCCGTTCCAAATACCCTAGTCGCTTGTTGGCGCTGACAGCCATATCTTTCCATTCTTCAATCAGCCTTTGATGGGCTTCTTGAATTTCCCGATGCTCACTTTCGCATTCCCGGATCCTCTTGCGCAATTGGTTGTACTTAACCTGCACTTCAGCCTTCTTATCGATGATTCTGTGACCTTGAACAAGCCCGGGTTGTCCTGACCCATTATGATTGTCTTCCAACCAACTCGGATAGTATGGGGCATATCCAGCATGGTACCGGTCTGGTTCTATGGAGTCCTTTCCCAGGATGATTTTGCAATGCCACATGTGTTGAGCTTGGCACTTGTGAGGGCTATCATCATCTTGGAAGTCAGCCCCGATGTGACTTATTTTGTCGACTCTTGGTATAATCTGCTTTCATCCTGCATGCCTCATGACTCGGAGAGGGACATAAGGATAAGTTCCTCTCAGACCAATGAGTATGAGAAATGGTGCATCCCGAGATCGGACAATGAACTCTTCAGTTTCGAACATCCACTGCACTTGGTCCTCTTTCAGATTTTCAAACAACTCTACCCACCCTTTAGCATCTTCCGGTTGAGCAAACATGTTAGGCATATAGTTCATTCGCCTTGGCTGGTGGAAGGCAATCTGATCATCCCAGTCTCTGCGCAGGATCTCTTGCCGATATTCACCCTTTTAAAGGTGCTCCATGAGCCAGAGTTGGAGCAATAAGTTACAACCCTCAAAGTGTTTGGCCCCTCGTTGACAGTTTTCTAGGGCTCGGTATATCTCAGCAACGACCATAGGTACTATGCTAAAAGGGTGCCCGCCAATTCCTTCCATCAAAGTCTTGGTGACCATGGCCAGTCTGGTGTGGATCCTGGCCTTATTCATAGGAAATACTACCATCCCAAAAAGCAGAACATTAATACGAAGACCCTTCTGTGGATATGCCCCAATGATGTGAGGGCGAATTCATCCGAGTAAGTGCAGTAGGATTTGCTATGGCCGTACCTCTCGTACAGATAGTCGAAAGGGATGTAAGAATCCTTCAAACAGGTCAAATCTGGGTTCTTCTTTAGTCCTATCATCTTGAGGAAACCCCTACCCTTGCGATTTTCTGGCATAGGAACCCCGGAGTCTACCAGCTAACCCTCCTATTTCCTCGAGCAAAGGAGTCATTTCAATGTTCCCAAAGCGGAATACCGATCTATTGCCATCCCAGAACAAAGTAGCAGCCTCTATGATTTTGTTATCGGGTTGGATTGTCAGGAGAGAAGGCAAATTTCCAAAATATTTGCGGACGAGAGTTCGATCACTTGCATGAAGATCTTCCCACCAGCTTAAAAACCTTGGGTGGATGTCGGTGACCATCAAATCTGGGGACTTCGTGCCTCATTTTTTGCAAAACAAGGTGTTAGACCCTTACCCCGCCGAACTCGACTATTTAAACCAATAATTAGCATAAGCAGCATTTAGTTCTCCAAATAAATGCACAGAATATGGTGGCATCCGTTTGGGTTTCAAGGAAACCCAGTGGTCTTTGGACAAGGCTATCTTAAAGAGTCATTATATGGACAACATAACCGACTCGGCTAGGTTTGACCATGATGCATGCACAGTTAAACATAGTAAGGTTTCTATGGGGTATTAGACTGGTACCCTTGAGCGGACAACTCAAGAGGGAAAGGCACGGAACCGTCGACTGCACCGCTGATCGACTGGTTTTACCGCAAATATGCCTTTGCCTAATTTAGGGGGTGATAATATCGGAAGGGCGCAACCACTCATTATAAGCGTTGCTATGGTATTTTGTTTGGCACGAGTGGAACATGATGTTGAGGATGCAATTACAAGAAGGAAACAAGTTGTCATGTATTTGCACGTTCATAAAGTAATGATTACAATAATTGCTCATAATTACAACAGTATTGAAGGAAAGCGGTAAAAGAAAGCATTAAAGAAAAGAAAGAAAGAGCCAAGTCAGTTTCGAAGTAGAAGAGAGATAAAGACGTTAAATAAAGGCAATAAAGAAGCAATAAAGTCACAAATAACATGAAATGGTAAAAGCCTAAACAATATCCCCAGCAGAGTCGCCATGCTATCGATGCCCCATTTTTCTCGCAAAATCGGGTTTGTGACATTTGGGAGGACAACTCGTTCCCTTTTGAGAATTGGGTTTTGAAATTGAAGAGTCGCCACCTAATGATTAAAGTGCATTAGGACACTAAAAGGGTTTGAGTTTGAAGAACCAGAGTTTGGGTAAGGGCTAGAAATTATTTCGAGGGGAAGGTGTTAGGCACCCCTCAGGATCCACTAGTGTGGTTCCCGACCATGTTATAGTTGTGACTTCACATATTCAAGTAAGCAATTAAAGGGCTCAAATAGAAGGGGTTTGCATATAATATTGCAAATAAGTTGAAACTTTGAGGAAAGTAAAGAGGACAGAAATTTATGAAAGATTTAAACAATTCAAAAGAAAGTAAATAAAAGCAAGAAAAGGGGAGGGGAGTCCTAGGTTTATGATCAATATGGATCACGTCAATGCAATACCCAGTAATCACTCCTCAGAAGAGGGCCTACATGAGATATTAGCGCATTGGTCATCATCTCCATATTTACCCTTCCCCACCCCGTTAAGGTATTAAAGTGCGGAATGGCATCGTTACTTATTGCATGCTATTACCCGTCCCAATCCTATCAGTCCCGGAGGCATTGAGACTACTAATCCTAAAGGGGAGGGAGTTGGGGATTTTTTCAGAGTTTCAAAAGGATAAAAAATCTAGGCGACAAGCAATAACAAATAGCAGTTAAAGGGAGAACAAATAGCAGTTAAGGCCCATACAGGCCTCCTCACTTAGGAGAGCAAATATAGCATGACTTCAAATACTGGTTTGGTCTGAATTAAATTAAGGCGTAGGATAGGCTGATTCATCACATATTTCTCAGATAAGGAGTCCGAATTAGCCTTGTCTGGATATAGTTATCAAAGACTGACACAGTTACTTAATTACCTAATAGTTTGCCTAAGTGAGGCCTATAGGCATGCTATCTAATAGAGCGTATTGATTTTAAGGAACAAGTTTGCTGGTTTTATCAACAAAGATCTGCAGACTTATGACTGATTCTAGATTCAAAACGAAGCCGATTTAGTTGGTTTGCTCCTATAGGCATGATCTCTAAGCGTCATTGGTTTTAAAACAGTTACATAAATGCAAGAGTCCTATAGGCATGGTATCTAGAATGAATTGGTTATTATTAAGCCTAAAATTGTTTGCCTAATGGCGTGTATATGCAAAAGTGTAGAAAAAACCTAAGATCATGATTCTATATGCAGAACCTATAGGCATAATCTCTAAAATGCAGAAATGCAGAACTTATAAGCATGAGTTCTAAAATGCAGAAATGCAGAAGTGCAGAAAGACTTATAGACATGTTTTCTAAAATGCAGAAATGCAGAAATTATAAATAACCTATAGGCAAGTTTTCTACCCTTTGCATGCATTCATCCCCCATCCCTTTCCACTAACCATCCCCAATAGTTATTACAAATTATTACAGACCCGAATGAATCAGAAAAGAAAAGTAAAATTACATCAGAAGTTCCAGCTACATCCAAACAGCCTAATGCAGACTCAAAGTCCAACAATATGAGATAAACCAACTTCCAGGATCAGATTTCCAAAAGACTTTCTCATATTTGGGGTGTGTCAAAGTTCCCAAGAGTCTCAAAGGGCTCCGGGCAGTGCTTACACCCCAAAACATTGCAGAATTAAGAACATAGTGCAGTGTGGAAATGCCAGCCCTCAGATGTCCAAGTTCAGAGGGAACTCAAGGTCCCAAGGCAAGGCTCATAGGAGGGGGGCAGAACTTAGAGTCTAAGAGTGAGTGTAAGTGCATAGGGGGGAATCAGGGAGAGCCATGGCAGGCTGGTGGTCATGCCCAGCAATTGGGATGCTGGCACACCCCTGACTAGCCTGTTAGCCAAACTTAAGAGTTAGGATCCATTGTGGATCAGGTTATGGCCTGGGCAGTAATTAGGATACTGCCAGGCCAAGACCTTAACTCAAGCACATAGAAGGGAATAGGGGTAAGGATTCGCTCTAGAAACAGAAGCAAGGAAGGAACATAATTAGCACAAATCACTGAACATGAGCAGTAAAGTAAACAAAAAGGCTGAAACTGTAAAGTAAACACATAGGGGTGAGGCAGAAAATTTAAATAAAAGACATACCAGTTTCAAAGGAAAACAAGTAAGAAAACAGTAGCCTTGGGAGAGCCAAGTTGCAAACAAAGCAGTTTCAAAAGATCTCAAGCAAAGCAAAGTGTTGAATTCAAACAGTATTGCAAGAAAGTGTGTAATTAGAAGTGTTTTTGTTCATGTGAATCTCAGTGTCTTTGTAAAGAGGGAAGACAGGTCTTTATATAGTTTTTGAAAACAAGCAGTACATAGGCAAAGAGTGCACAAACATGGAAATAGCAATCAATTAGTGTCAATTAAGACAACTGGAATCCTTTAATTAAGGAGTCTAGTTCAAACGGTTAGTCAAGGCAGAATAAGGAAAAGAAATCAGTTCAGTAAGGCTGATTAGGGCAAAGAAACCACATAGTGCATAAACAAGGCCAAATACATAGTGGGTAATTAAGGAAAGTTGAAATAATAGTGTGTTTATAAAGTAAAAATAGGGCATCAGTTCGAAAATCAATCAAGAGGATCCCGGATCCAATTGTAATCACAGGGAATTAAGGTAATAAAGGAAAGAGTCACATAAGTATAGAAATAATTCAAAAATTGGTACAGAATTACAGAAGATCATGTATTTAAGGAAAACATCACAAGCATGGGATTTTTACACAAAAAGACCAAGTAAACAGCCAGTAGGGTAAAGGAGGTTCAATCGAAAAAATCAGTGACAAATCATTAGCCTTATTAAAGGGATTTCAGAGTCAATCACTTGGTTGGTGAAAACCTTTTGAAAGAGGAGTTTTCTCATATATAAAGCACACAGCTCAAACAAAGAAAGAGTCTAACATTGAAAGTTTCAGAGTCACAAGCAAAAGAGATTCAAGTTCAAATACAGGCTCATAGTAAGTCTGAAAGCCTAGGGTTCCAAAGTGGAACCCTAATACAATTTACCCAAAGAAAACCCCCAAATCTTAGGGTTTCAAATTGAGTCAGACAAAGAGGTGAGAAAACAAGGTCATTGAAAGAGGCTCAGAAATCTTTTTTCAAAGACTCACGAGAGACAAGTATATACAAACAAGTTCAGAAGAAAGAGAGGATACGAATTTTAAACAACAGTAGAGAAGAAGAAGAAAAAAACGAATATGCTCAGTAGGAACACGAACAGAACTTAGTAAAGCGAGCAAGATCAAAGAATTCAACCATAAACATGTATAGCAAAGAGTAAGGAAAAATAACACAAATTAATGTGTGAGCATGAGAGGGACAACAAAGAACAGAAAAGTCTTGCATAACAGAAAAGAAACAAGAGAGCAAACTCGAGCATAGTAAGAAGCAAACATACGAGCATAAAACACACATAAAGAAGGAACAGGAAGAATCAAAATTTGAAGAAATCCCTTTTTTCAGAAACCCTAAAATTGAAATTGAACAATTTTAAAGAGGAAATTTGGGGGAAAACCTTTAAAACGTCAAGTAAAGACCAGGCATGGCACAGATCTAAGAAAATAAGTAAGTATAGAACCTCAGATGGCCTAGAGTTGCAGAGAAAACCCTAGAATGAGAAATGTCTTGAGGAAAGTTGGATCCTGAGTCGAAGAGACTCATATTGCTCGAACTCGCCGGGAAAATGGCCGGAGAGGCCACAGATCTACGGATCTGAGGCAGATCTAAAGAGAGCCATTAAAGTCGGGCCTCCAAACTTCGAGTAGCTTAGATTTAATGATGAGAGAGAGTGAGTACAGGCCACCCCTGGCCAGGAATGCCATGGATTCCGGTGGGACTGTGGTAGAAACAGGTAGGAGATGATTAGGGTTTCAGAGAGGCTAGAGAGAATTTGGGAGACGAAGAGAGTTCAAAGGCGGCGTCTTTGATAGAATGAACTAGGGTAAGGGGGTATTGGGAATTAAAAATGGAAAGGAAGAATCACGGCCGTTGATCAAAATGATCAACGACCAGGATTAAAGGGGAAGTCGGGTGGGTCTGAAAACGGGTCATGGGTTGGGTTAAAATTGAAATTGGGTTATTTTGATTTGGGCGGAATTGGCGGGGTCAAATTGAGGCTACAATTGAAATAGAAATGGGCTGTGTGTTAAATAGTCAATTTCCCCCTTTTTATTTTATAAAAATAGTAAAAATGATTTTAAAAACAAATTAAAAGCACAAAACTTATTAATAATATATAAATATTGATCTAAAAATACTGGAAATGATTTTATAATTGTAAAATGCTGTTAATCGTAAAATAGGCTATAATTGCAATTATATGCAATTTAGCTTTAAAAATACCAAATAAATTTATAAAAATATGCAAAAATCACCTTAATTATATTTTGGCGTAAATACGAGAATAGAAATAAATTATTCACCAAAGAGATAATTTTGGGAACAATTATTGGATTTTGTACTGCCAAAATAGACAATAATTGATTTTAAAAATCTTAAAAAAATTAGGAAAAAATACCAAAACTCTTGGGTATGCTTATATATGCATACACATGTTATTTTGAAAGTATTTTGAGTGTAAAATACATAGGGAAAAATTGGGTATCAACAAAGGTGGAAAAGAGGCCCTTCGACATCAAAGTCAAAGCGAAGGCCCCTTTCTCCTGGTACAACATGCAGGGGGATGATAACCCTAAGAGCAAGAGTTTCAAGAGTACAGTTACTGATCCAACTGGCCAGTCTGAAGAGACAGTTGTAGTAGTGACTCCAGCTGAGCCTGCCTCTACTTCCACTGCTATGCCTCCTGGTCCATCCACCTCAGCTGCACCGGAGATCCCATCTTCCCGGGCCCATCCTATCACTGCCCACCAGCTGAGCCAGGCATTTCTCAGTATCAACAACTGGATGCAGACTGCATCATCCAAGTTTTCCATTTTGAATACTACGACAGAGGCTCAGTCCGCACCTCCACCCCAGAGGTTCCCCAGTCGATAGAGGATGCTCTTAAGGAGATGTTAGACAACCCGAAGAAAATCCTCGACAATTAGAAGAAGCTTGCTGAGGCAGTTGATTCACACAATAAGGCTCTCAAGGAGCTTGCTAGGGAGCACAAGAAGTTGAGGAAGACACGGGCCTCCAAGGAGTCCGTGAAGGAGCTGAGAGCAGATGTTGACAGACTGAAGGTAGATCAGTTGCCTTTAGATTTATTGCTCTAGGACCCAGTACCAGCCGCTGATCCCCAGCCGGAGCACTCTCAGAGGCCTTCCAAGAGGAGGAGGATGATTCCCATATCGGATGATGCAGTCATCCAGTTGGCCGACCCACCAGAGGCTTCCTCCAGTCAGCCACAAGATGCACTTCCAAAGCCTGTCAAGGTCCAGGCCCAGGTCCCAGTAGCACAGCAGCAGACTACCGAGAACCAGTCTGAGGTTCCCGAGCACAGTGAGGACCCTGGGACCACTCAGGAGCCCATGCAGATAGGCCATAGGGAGTCCCTGTATCCTTTTTCCCTTATCTTTTTGGTGCTTTATTTTGTTTAGTTGGCATTGGGGACAATGCCAACTTTCATTTGAGGGGGTAGGCCCTACATTTTGGATGATTGTATATATTTGACATTTTTATGCTTTCTTGATTTTTCATCTTTGGGTTGTATATAATTTTACCATTTCGTACATTTATCGCACTTTTATTCTACTTTGGGTCTGTATATAAAGTTATATTACATTGTATATATTCATCCCATCTATTGTATATTCAAATCCCCTCTTGTATATATTCATTCTACTTTCCGCAAGTTTTTCATTCTTAGCTTCTTATTAGAGATTCGTAGCTTCTTGTTTTCAATGTTTGAAATAAGCCTTTGGTTTTCTTAATGCCACGGTTCTTTCCAAAGGAGGAGTGTTGTGTGAACCTGGTGACTCTTCCCAATGATGGATGGCGTGACAACCTTCTTAAGGGTTTGAGTCTGTTTTTCTTTTTGTTTTTAGTAGTTAGTAGCTAAGGGTACATCAAGCAAAGCTTCACTTGGGCCTAGCACATTTGCCTTTGATCTTATGGTCAAAAATAAGTTGTTGTGTTTAGGATGGTGAAAGTAGTGACCTTGAGACTCTTGTGTTGACCGATAATCATCAAGTGGTTTTTCGGGACCATTGGGTGCTCAAATCTTATCTAAGGTCGTTGTGGGCCCCCGACTCTGTGTCTTTAGCAATCCCATAGCTTGTGTGGTGAGTAATCGTATTGCAAGTCCATGTCCTGAGCCATTGGTCTAGAACTTGCCCTGAATGTTTGTTGAGGCGAAATCCTAAGTGAATTATAACTTGAGACATGATTATAGGCTCTCCTTGGTCCAAATGATAGCTTGAACACTTCCATAACCTACCAATGATAAGATCCCTAGTCAACCCTTTTGAGCCTTAGACCTTTTTCCTTCATGAACCACGATACAAGCCTATACCCGTTCTAAAAGATACCCTCTCTTGGCACCCGATCTTTCCTTTAGCACATGGAAAAAGTATAAGTTTGGGGGGGGGGGGATGAGGATTGCAACAAAGTGTTAAAAAGGCACAAAAATGAAGAAAAGGTAAGGCAATGAAAAAGAAAGAAAAGTAAAAAGACAAAAAGAAAGTTCAATGTGAAAAAGAATAAAAAGGGATTCAAAGAAAAGCAAAGAATGAAAGGTGTGGAAAGTTGAAAAAGGAGAAAAGGTTTGAAATGCATAAGAAAGAGTGACAGTGTGTCTCTCTAACCCCTTAGAAAGAAGTGAAATGACTCAAAGAGACAAGTGAATGGATGCCAAATGAATCAAAAGAAGTGCTTAAGGGAAGATTGAACCTACTTAAACCAAAACATTTCCTACCCTGAACCAAAAGCCTTCACAATGTCTCCACAAAAGCCCTATATGATCTTGAGTCGAATGAAGCTTACATTAGTGGATACTCACATAAGGGGCAAGCATATGGTACCTAGAGCCGCACTTATGGCTTTTTCTTGAGAGAGATGAGTGAACTTCCATTTACCTCGTTCTGAGTGCCATTATTCTAAAGGTGAGGTTAGCTTAGGGAGAGTTGAGGATGTGTGAGTTTGGGTTCCACAATGACCAAGGTAATAGAAAAGAGTTCTTTGATGTGTTGAGTCAATTCTTGATGCTCTTGTGTCACACTTGATCCATGGTGTTTTCAAAAAGTAAATGTTGTTAATGATTCATGTGTATTGAGGGCAATTGTTAGTCCCAATTGAGGCTAGTTGAGGTCACTTTAGGACAGCTGAAATTTTCTTGGACATTCTCTTAAGGGGTGGGTCTTATTTTGTTTGCTTGAGGAGAAGCAAAAGCTTAAGTTTGGGGGAGTTGATAACTAGGGATTTTGACGCATTTTATACCCCTTCTTGCTTATGCTTTGCTTAGAAATTCATACAAAATAGTCTCAAAAGGCTCACAAGTTGTACTTCATTGCAGGTTTGATCAACAAAAGGACAAGATGTCAAAGATCGACTCAAAATGAGTGAAACTTGCACAAGTGCCAAAGACAAGAAAAGCTCAGGCAAAACAGGCCCAGTGCGGCTGCACACCACTTTGTGCGGTTCGCACTAGGAGATTCAGAGAGGTCGATTCCAAGGCAAAAAGGCAATGTGGCCGCACTAGGATTTGTGCGGTCCGCACTGAGACCAATGCGACCGCACTTGATTCTGTGCAGTCCGTAGAGCCAAGATTCAAAGAATACCAGTTTTGAGTTTTCAAGCCAATGCGGTCCGCAGTCCAATCTATGCGGACCGCACTAGAAGCCTCCACGGCCGCAGCCCATTCTCTGCGGTCCGTGAAGCCAAGGTTCAGAGAGCAGTTTTTCAAGTCCAAAGCCCTAGTGCAGACCGCGGTCAATTTTGTACGGTCAGCACTAACCCCGCAGGGGCATTTTTGTCCAGAATTGTCAGCTTAGTATAAATAGCTTCTTTTCCATTTTTAGAGAAAGCAGATAGATTCAGTTAAGAGCTGCGCTCGTGGTTTCGATATTTTAAGCTATTTTGGGCAATTTTAGCTACTTTTAATCATTGAATCTTTGTGTTTAACTGAGTGATTAATTAATATGAGTTTATCTTCATCTATTTCTTGCTTTTCTTCTTTAATTATGAGTAGCTAGACCCATAAGCTAGGGTTGTGGCTCAACCCTAGTGTGGGTAATTGATGGGTCTTGTATTTTAGGGCTAATTTGACTATGGGTGTTTGTTATTTGGGCCAATTTCATGGTTAATTTCTGAATTAGTGGTTGCAAACACTAGTTTGTGTTGAGTTGACTTGAGCTCTTCTTGAGAAAGAGAGCCTAAGTCTTCGAAATTGGTCCAACAAGGAATTGGGGCGTAAAGGTTAAAACCTCGAGAGAGTAATACCCGACTTGAACTCTAGTTGCTTGTGCAAATTTGCATACCCAATTGGTCTTGAGAAAGTCAATTCGGGCAAAATCACTCGAACCACCGAGAGGTGTAGAGTGGGTAAAGTCATGCAACGGTTATATCATACTCCCCAAATATATCAAAAGTGCCTTAGATTCAAGTACCCGTCAATTGACCACCTAGACGGAAGTCACTACCCTAGTGCCTTTTAACCTATTTGAACAACTCGTAGCATTATAACTCTTAGCATAATTTTGTTGCAATTACCATTTGTAATTTGATAATAGTAGAAGTAAACAAAAACCCCAAAAATGAATAGAAGTGTAATTAAGAACACATACGCAACTCTACACTAGATAGATACTCGATTCCAAATTCTAGCTCTCTGTGGATATCGATCCCGATCCTAAATCGGGTAAAAGCTGCTTCGACCCTCTCTTGCTACTTAATTAGTAGTGCGGGGTAGGCCGTAATCACCTTGATATGCTTCTACTGAGTTTCTCAGCCTAAACTTACACTGATTCTATGTGTCTGTGTTCATCTTGACTGTTCACATCAAGACTTGCATCTTTCTCACTGATTCGGTATTGTTTAACCTTCATGTTTTTCTAGAGTTGTGTGCCAATTCTTGACTATCCAGTCTTACTCTATTTATATGTTAGACATGCTGATTTTTTTTTCTTATGACCTTCTCTTTGATTGATTCTGAATTCCCTGTTACTTGGTGTGATTTGAACACTTTCCTTTAAACCCCCCCTTTCCACTTAATTTGATTAGTTTGCTTGCCTTAATTAATTTTTCCTTGCCTTGTCTTTATTGTTACTTGATTCTTACTGATTGTTTCCTTAGTTTAAAACTTTCTGAACCTAGACTTAATTACATGTTCTATACTTGTACTATTTTGAAATCTTTCCTTATTTGTTATACTCCAGCCGTGTATGATTTCTTTCCTTACTTGTCACCTGCTCTTTACCGTTTGCACTGACTCCCTTAATTAAAGGGAGATTCAAACCAATTTTTATACTGAGTTCTATAATTACTGAACAATTGATTCTTGTCTTATTTTAACCAGTTTTCAAACTACTATATATATGGCTCTCTTCTACAGTCTTAACACACGAACTCTTGGTTCAAAAACTCTCTCACAGACTTAAAACTTTCTACTCTCTTTTGTACTACTTGCTACTGCTCTAATTTAGCCGGCTGCAAGCCAGGGCTAACCATTGTGTTCTCCTCCTCTTTCACTGTGTTTGCTATCCTCTTTACTAGTATGTCCTAGTTTCAATTCAGAGTTCCAACAACAATATGATTCTCTTATTGTTTCAGTTCATTCTATTTCTAGTTTGCTTTTATTTGTGGTTTTGCTGTGAAATCTGCAGTTAATATGTTTACATTATTAAGCATGTTTTGAACTTCCCTCATTTTAGAATCAGTGTGTTACCCCCTCTGTTTGTTTCTGAACATTCCCAGACCTTTGCTTTATTAAGTGTTTGCAATTAAGTGTTCTATGAATCCCAAACCCCCTTAACCCCTGTTTGGTTCTGTGACTACTGGATGTGTATGAACCTGTCTTAAAGGTTGTGTTTGGACTTCTGTTCATTTCTTCAATCTCTTTTCAAACAGTCTCTGTTCTTTTACTAAATTACTTTCAAACAGACTTTTTAATACAACCATTCACTAAAAAAACCTTTTCAACTTGTATCAAGCACTTTCACTTTACTCCTAGATTAATAAGTTCTGCCCCCTCCGGTATGTGTACTGCCTTGGGATCCTCTTGAGAACCCTCTGAACTCCGGCATACTGAGGCTGACCCTTCCACACTGCACTTGTTCAATTTTGGTTACCAGGTCTGGGTGTAAGCACTGCTCGGGATCCTTGAGATCCTTAGGGAACTTTGATGCACCTAAACTATATAATTGTCTATGAAATTGAGGCATATGAGGTCATTGGAGCCTTTGGGGAATCTGGGCCTAATTGAAGGCTCCCTATAGAATAGCTTCTTTATTTTTATTTACTTATGTAATTCATTCATTGGCCTGTAATAACTTGTAAACAGATATTGGGGTATTTAGTGAAAAGGGTGGGTAGATACATGCTTTATGGGGTAATATGGGTAGAAATCTTGCTCTTAGGATCTTATTTTTATTTGCCCACTTTGTGCAATAGAAAACATGCTCATATGGATTTACTCTTTAACTCAGATTGCTTCGCCTAATAGAAGTCATGCCTATAGGATCTCACTTCTAATGTCGTTTACATCAAGTAGAAGTCATGTTCATAAGGTTCTGCATTTTGTCATGTTAGAAACCATGTTTATAGGTTCCAAACAATCATGTCTTAAAATCAGATTCATAATAGATTCCATGCCTATAGGACTTAATTCAGATTCTGGTACAATGAGTAATTATGTATGTTTCCCCGCTTGCAAACCGTTAAAATCAGTATTATACTTAGATATCATGCCTATAGGGAACCATATTCGAAATTCTACTTTTCAATCTAGTTTAGTCTAAATAAGTCAACTTGATCACGCCTAGTTCATTTCTGAATTGGTTTTATTAAGTATTAAGTATTTCCCGAAACAAGTTCTTTCAAACTACTCGATCTCATTAGATATCATGCCTATAGGTATTAAAGGAGTCCATTTCAAAATCTGTTTGTTTCTGCATTAATATGGACACAGCATCTGCATATAGGCAAGCCTTAGGGCATCTTCAAAACTGCATTCCCCTGAAGCTCTCTCTCTGTCGTTAACGTTTCTGATTCTAATAGCTTTTAAAAGAATCCCTAGGAAACTTCTAGGTTATAACTTCTGGGTATAAAATGTGGTCTATTTTTGCATAGTCACTTAGAGATCCTGCTTTAGAACTTTGATTAATAAAAACCTTAATTGTGTTCGAGTCGTGCTGCTTGTATGTTTACTTGAGGAGGAAAATTGAGCCTTTATCTACTCCTTCCTGTTCTTGTTTGTGCAAAGTCCTAATTGTTTTGCTTGTCGCCTTAGAATTTTCACCTTTAAAAACCTTAGGGGTTTGTCTAGGACCACCTATAGGTAGAGGTCCTAAACTCCCTCCAGGACCATTAAGAAGGGACGGGTAGCAGCACGCGATAGGAATCCGTGACCAACACTCGCTTTGCATGACCAATAAGGGGACGGGAAGGGTAGACGTGGATATGATGACCGATGCGCTAATGCCACGCGTAGCCCCTCTCTAAGGAGT
This sequence comes from Nicotiana attenuata, assembly GCF_001879085.1. Classification (NCBI taxonomy): domain Eukaryota; kingdom Viridiplantae; phylum Streptophyta; class Magnoliopsida; order Solanales; family Solanaceae; genus Nicotiana; species Nicotiana attenuata. Next base: position 46,850 of record NW_017675599.1, on the reverse strand, counting down.
GATTACCGGGCATTGTACTGATGTGATCCTATAGGCTAACCAACCTAGAACACCCCTTTACATTCACAAATATGCTTAGATTGTACTTCTTTCTTTTCAAAATCTAGCTTCTCATTAACTATTTTTTCAAACATCTGTGTATTTAAACTTAAATCCCCTACTATTTGAGCCATACTTGTTTATTTGCTAATTGTACAAATCCACAAAAACTGTTTGTCCGGGAACCACACTAGTGGATCCTGAGGGGTGCCAACACCTTCCCCTTAGGATAATTTCAAGCCCTTACCCTGTCTCTAGTTACCAAGCGTAGTTATAAATAAACCCTCTAGGTGCCCTAACGCACCCTAAATCGTTAGGTGGCAACTCATCAAAAATGCAAACCCCTTTCCCAAAAGGAACGAGTTATCTCAACCAAAATGTCATAAACCCGATTTTACGAGAAAAAAAGGGGGCGCGACAGACGTCATACTCGTGAAGTAGGCGCTTGAAATGACCAGAAATTTCACGTCGGCGCTCTTCCCCAAAACATCAAATTCGTGTTAGTGTTAGTTGGCCACTAGCGCCGCCGATCCGTCACCGCCTTACTATAAATAAGAGGCTTTTCTGCTAAACAAAGAATTGTACTTTTCACATCTTTATCTACTTTTGATCTTCTCCCTTCCTTGCTTCCTTCTTTAACCGTTTATTTCTATGGTTCAAACCTATGAACACAAGGTCACATGGAAGCAATTTTACCAGTTACGCCAAGGTTCTCTTTTTTAAAGCTTTGATTTAAAACAACGCGAGAAGGACGTTGAATCCTTCTCGCATCAGAAAATACGCGAACTTTTTACTGTTGCTCATCTCTCTTAACTTCAACCTGGTGTAGCACTTCATTCCTTTTGTTCTCCATGGAATGAGATGACACTGTCGTCTAATGACTTTTGCATCCCACCCCGGAACAATGCCCCAAGGATAAAAAATTCTTAGATCGTTGCTTGTGCATCTTGTAACCTTTTTGATTTTTCTTGTGATAGAAGGTGAATCTACATCTTCCGATCTTTTCTTTTGCTGCTCCTTTTTTAGCGGACTATGTCCCAAAATTTCAATGAAATGCTCAATCTCTGTTGCTGGTAATATAGTTACATCCATCGAGGGTTTTCTGCCCTAAATCTTTTCGGGCGTACAAACATTTTTCAAAGATCAGAAGTGGAGACCCCGGGGAGGAGGTTCTCGGAGATTGTTCCCTCGAGGACGCGGCCTCGGGAGTAGATTAGGTTGCTAGCCTTTGTTTCTTGTTTCTTTGTTCTTTCGAGAATACCCTTTATGGATATTGTAGTTATATTTTGTAACCATCTCTTGTAAGTATAAAAGGATCTCATTGTCTTACTTTTTGGCTCGTGTTGAATTTTCATTCCATCTTTATCTGCGAAAAAATTCGATGGCATAACTTTAGTGACTGGCCTGAACACTGCACCCAGAACACAATATTCCCTGAGGTTTTATTCGATCAATACAATACCCCTTAAGGTTTTAATCGATCAATACAATACCCCTTAAGGTTTTTGTTAACCCTCGAGCCAGGCTCAAGTTAATTTGATGCGAGCTCGAGACACCGATGCTTTGAGTTCGAGCTGAGCGAAAGTAAGGTTTCGAACTTGAATTAAAGTTAGCCCTTAGGCTTTGTAGACAGTCCCCGAGTGAGAATTTTCTCAAAATTGGGTAGCTTGTGGGCTCAATAACCGAGCTAGGACTCACTCGAGCTCGAAATAGGTTGATAAAAAATGGATTAATCTTCGACGCCTCTATCCTAGCGCCAATCTCGTGACATCAGCGGCTGAATCGACTGAAAGTTACTTTTTGTTCAGTTCCCAAAGTCATTAATTGGAGGCGGCTGACGGTCAGCATTTTGGCTTCGAAAGTACGGCTACATGACCCCTATAAGTAGATAAACTTCACACCTTTGTAAACTTTATTCTCATCTTTAGCTCTTTCAATTTCCCTGAATTATTCCTTTTCTTCTATTTTTCTGCCAACATTCTCCATTTTCTTGAATTTTTGTATCGCGATGGCTAAAACCTCTAAACCGATTCCCCAGAAAGAAAAGGCTTCTTCATCTTCTCGACCGACCAAGGGAAAATCGGTGGTGCCCCCTCGTATTGAGGAGTGTATTCCCCCGCCGTGCGAAATAACATCCGATTTCAAAATCGAGAAAGCTGTGTCGACACCAGGCTGATGCGAGCCCATGTCTCGGTATGTTTGTTTGATAACTAAAGACGAACTTGCGCAAGCAAGGGAAGACTGCAAGTGGGAGAAAAAGGAAGTAGTGATTCCTACCTCCGAGGAGGACATCACTACATATAAAGCGGGGTACTTGAGCGTATATACCTACCCATTCACACTGGGTCCTGCAATTCTGGCTCAGGGTCCCATAGATCCATTTATCCTTGACTTCTGCCGTCGATACCGAGTGACGCTTGGTCAGATCTACCCCTCATTCTGGCGAATCATTTACCTGATCAGGTTTTTTTTCGAACCAGGTCGAATGGATGTCCTTTACCCTCGATCATCTAATCAGACTTTACAATCCTCGACTTTATCGAGGTGGCTTGATAGATCCCCAAATCTCTTTTTTGCAGTATCAATGAGGACAAAGACCGAGGGTGGATGAGCCGGTTTATCCGAGTCATGACCTCTGACCTGATTCCTGCAGATTAGATGCCGTTCCCCGAGGAGTGGAACACGAAACGTAAGTATATAACAGTTTTATATCCTGCTATTTTTTCTGAGCTTCATCTTTTTTCTCAGTCTAACCTCTTTCTGATGGCGCAGCCACTGCTTGGTTTCCTGGTGGCTTTCGCTTCCTCTTACTCGGAGCGTTGCTGGCGAGATTTGGCCAAGGGTCGTTGGGAGGCCAAAAATCATGGTGAGCTCCCTTGTTAGTTTTCTTGCACTTCTCTTTATAGTTTATTTATTTCGGTTCTGTATAGGTCTTGGAGACGCTGTTGCCATACGGTCGGCTTCGAACGATGACGAAGAAGTTTTGAAGTCTTCTAAAGAAAGAAAAAGAAAAAGAGAGTCGCCCGCAGATCCCCCGAAGCCTAAGAAGAGCGTGGCTCGAAGGTCCAAGGTCGATATGGCGGTCTTATCTCCGAAAACGGCCCAACGCCTACGGGATCAGGAGGAAGAAGAAGATGACTATCTGTTGATAGCTCGTGAAAGAAAAAATGCCGGTGATTCGAAGTCCGTCGAGCCGGTGAAGGTCGATGTGGCTCATTCTAGAGTCGAAGAAATCTCCGAGGGGAGTTCAAATAAAGTCCCCGAGCATTCGCGTAGAAAAAAGGCACCTTGCCTAGGAGGTCATTTGGAGGGTGAGGCCGAACAGCCCAGTCTCGAGCCTCTTCAAAATAAAGAGAATGCCCCGAGTGTATCATTTGGGTTAATCAATGTACATGATTCGCCTTCTGGCCCTGAGTTCTCCGATGGGCAAATCCGAGATGCTCAGAATATGAGGTCTTCTGAAGTGGAAGCAAGCCATGAAGGACATGACATCTTTCGTGAATGCCTTGCAGGGCTCGAAGATGGCCCCGATCCAGATGCTTCTTTCAATTTTGATGAGGCTCGTAGACTCTTCAAACAAGTGAGTTTTCTATTTGTTATGCTCGCGCTTATGTTTTTGTTGTTCTGAACCTATCTTTCCTCTTTTTCTATGAAGGCTATGGTGCTCCACAAAAAGGCATTTTCCAACTCTCAAACCAATCTTGCTCGATGTGAGGCCAAGCTAAAAAGGTTTCGAAAGAGAGGGACGATCTTAAAACCCTCTATGTTAAGAAAGAGGTGGAGATCAACGATCTTCGAGCTAAATTGATGCAGTCTTGCCAAGGACGGGTCGAGTATGTTGAGAAGGTAACATAGCCTTTGAGGGCCCGTTATGAACTTGCTTGTTTTGACGTCTAATACCTTTAATTTTGCAGTTTTATCAGAAGGCCGACATGGTGGAGCAGCTTCAGGAGGAGCTTAAAATGAAGGAGGGCGAGACCTTGGGGTGGAGGCAAAGCATGGACAATCTCGCCTCTGAGAAAGAAACTCTTCAAGAAGAGTTGGCTTCCCTCGAACGTCAGTTTCAAAGTGTGAAGGAGGAGGGCCTAGCTCGAGGCCGCGACATCGAGGAGCTTAGAGCTAAATCCGGTGCTGAGTTGGCTAAGGCTAGGTCTGATGCTGAGGCAATTATGTCTTTGTATCGAGCCGATGCTGAAGCGGCTAATGTTCGGGCAAAGGAGATCTCTTCTGCAGCAGAAGTTGAGTTATCCAGTGCACTTGCTCATGCTAGGCGTCAATCTCGGAGGGCTACCCTCGAGGAGGTACACGCCCGCGGCTTCGATCTCTCTGCCGACATTGAAAGGGCGAAGATTTTAGAAGAAGAGGCTGCCGCTCTACTTTTCGATGAGGATGATTCAGCTAGTGGCTCCGAGAGTGGAGGAGATGAGGGTGCAGTCTCTGGGGATGAGGCTCTCGAAGATGCGGCTCTCGAGGACGCAACTGCCCAAGATGTGACTCCGAAGTAGTTTTAGTTTTCCTTATTTTGTTTTTGCACAAGTATCCTTGTGAGAACATACTCTGTAATCATCTTTTGGAAATATAATAGGAACTATTTATCTCATTTTTGATTTGCGCTGGATTTCGTATCGTTTTGATTTATGGAATACCTCTTTTGCATAACTTGAATGATTGGCCCTGGAATTGGCTTGGGCTCGGAAATAGTAAACCCTTAGATCCTTATTGATAGAAATAGTAATCCTTGAGCTAAGTTTAAGTCGATCCGGCTAAATCTCGGGATACCGTGACTCTTGAGTCCGGGTCAAGTGAAAACGGAGTCCCGTATAATACGTTTTTGGCCCTTAGGCTTTTATATATCGGCCCTTAGGCTCTTTAAGTTGGCCCTTGGGCTCTTATATATCGGCCCTTAGGCTCTTTGGGCCAATTCGGCCTTTTAAAATGGCTATATAATTTTCCCCTCATTTCAGCTTCAAAGACTTAGTGAAAGTTTAATTATGCCTTAGCATGTGTTTTTTGCACCCGTAGGTTTTTTCGAAGGTTCGACATGTTGGAACCTTATTAGTGATTTGTTTATGTAAATCTGAAGGCCGATGTTATCAAAGCCCTTGGATATTTCGAGGGCCGAATTTATCGAGGCCCTCAGATTTTTCGGGGGCTGAATTTATCGAAGCCCTTCATATTTTGCTTTTGCCGAGGGTAGCATGATTTAACCGATTTTTAAATGTTTGAAGGGCTTTAATTTATAGTGGAATTCGGACGTCTCCGAGCTGACTTATTTGGCTGAAGCCTTTATATGACTGTAGTCTTAAGTTTGGTCGTAGCCTTCAGTATGTCACTTGGACTTGTTCCCCGATAACTTTTCGAACTTGTTCGAAAAGTTAGTCCCCGAGTATATTGGCCTTGGCCTTTGTTTCGGGGGGATGCCTCTTTGAGGTCTTATGAGTCCGAGTTTTTGGTGACTCGGATGCATTGACTGTCGATAACAGTCCCCGAGTATTCGGCGGTGTTCTTATGCTTTGGCTCTTGAGCCGTTTTTCGTAGGATTATAAGTGTAGAGTTCGTGTAATAGTAGACTTCTTTGAGACACAAAGTGTTTTTGGTATTAACAGAATTGATACATGCGTACATGCTTTGCTGTCGGGGATTGACTACTATATGGACACGGTTCATCTGACCGTTTGGCCCATTGCAAAGTTTTTTAATCGAGGTTCTCTTAGGCATGAAGTATTTTCCTTGAAAATATAACCTCTGAGGGTGATGCCCCCAGTATTCAAGGTTGATAAAAGAAACCTTGGATACTGTTGAGTTTTCCTTAGGCAGCACATAGTTGTTGCCTCGTTAAAAACCTTGTCGGTAAAACCCATTTGGGACAAAACCCGAGCCAAGGGAAAAAGAGTGCAACATATGCTTTAAAAACCTAAGGCCTTCGTGTAAAAAAGGTGTCTTCGTGATCATACGCCTTTGAGAGCTCCCATCATGCCGGGCTTGTAAGATCATTTACCAATGACTCCGAGGGCTCAATGCAGTCCTATCTTGCTATCCGCGATAGTAATATCTTCGAAAGCCTCGAACTGGTCGAGGATGATTCTGATGCCCCGATCTGATACCATGAAGCCGAGAAACTTACCCGTGCTAACCCCGAAGGCATGTTTCTCTGGGTTGAGCTTCGTGTCGCATCGCCCCGAAACGTTGACTATTTCCTGCAAATGAATTAAAGTGGTCCTCTGCCCAGAGGGACTTAACCAGTCATATAATCTATATAAGCTTTCATTATTTTACCTATTTATTCTTCGAGCGGAATCCCTGTCATATTTAAACGGGACAAAGCAATGCGATTTATATTATCAATAAGAAATTAAATGAGTTTTTTCTTGAGTTCGGGGATTAATCCCATTCCCAGGTGTACCTTTCTCTTGAGCGGTTGACTTGGTAGCATCGGGCTTCTCGGGAATAACGAAGGTTCGAGGATCTGGGGAGTTCCCTTCTTCGCCTTCGGTTACTTGTTATTCTGCTTCTGTCGAGGCTTAGAGCTGTGATTACTACTTAGCCACCTTCTTACCTTTGGAGCTCGACTTCCCCGAGGCCAAGGATTCCGGCATTGGCACCACTTCCTCGATTGCAAACATCTCTTTTGTAGCATGTTGTTCCCAGTGGACTGTTTTCACTCCTTCCTCTGTCGGGAATTTCATCATCTGATGGAGAGTCGAAGACACTGCCCTCATGTTGTGTATCCATGGTCTCCCGAGGAGTGCGTTATACCTCATGTCACCTTCGATGACATGGAACTTGGTGTCTTGTATGGTCCCGGCTACATTTACTGGCAAGATAATTTCTCCCTTCGTTGTTTCTCTTGCCATGCTGAAGCCATTCTGCACCTGGGATGCGGGTACAATCTGATTTTGCAGGCAAAGTTGTTTCACGACCCTCGATCTGATTATGTTCGCTGAGCTACCTGGATCCACTAAAACACGTTTAATTTGAAATTTATTTAAAATGATAGAGATTACCAGGGCGTCGTTGTGAGGCTGGGATACGTCCTCTGCTTCCTCGTCACAGAATGATAGGGCGTCTTCGGGCACATAACTCCGAGTCCGTTTCTCTTTTGTGATTGATACTTTGGTGGGCTTGAATATAGGTCATTGAGGGATGTCGACTCCGCCAATGATCATATGGATTACATGTTGTGGTTCTTCATGCTCATTTTTCTTTGCGTCTCTCTCCCTGAAGTGATTCTTGGCCCGATCACTTAGAAATTATCAAAGGTGACCCCCGTTGAACAAGCAAGCCACTTCTTCCCTCAACTGTCTGCAATCTTCTGTCCGATGACCATGTGTACCATGGTACTTGGACATTAAGTTCGGGTTTCTTTAAGAAGGATCGGTCTGTATGGGTCTGGGCCACTTGATGTCTTTAATTTTTCCAATAGCGGAGACAATTCCTGATGCATCGATGCTGAAGTTGTATTCTGATAATCGAGGGGCTTCTGCGGGGTCGGAGTGCTTGTCAAATCCGCTTTTGCTCATGAGTCCTTGAGAGTTCTGACCACGATCGTTTCTTCGATCACTCCGAGGAGTGTTGCGGCTCAGGCCGCTGCTCCTTCGATCGGCATACGGCTGATGTTGCTCTTTGTTGAATCTCGATTCTCAATATTTGTCCCTAGGGGGCTTGGCTGCGAATCTGTTAGGATATACTGAACTCGAGGGGGCTCCCAACTGGTCATCCTCGACCCTGATCTTTTGTGCACATCTGACCATGTTACGGCTGGATATTCAATCAGGTTCTATTTCAACTGCCGAGAAGCGATCGAACTCCTTTCATTCAGACCTTGCATAAAGGCCTGCACTGCCTAGTCATCAAAGACTGGAGGTAATCCCATTCTTTCCATCTGAAACCGGGACATGAACTCCCTTAGCGTTTCGTCATTCCTTTGTTTAATTTTGAAGACGTCCGATTTCCTCGTGACAACCTTTATGGCACCGGCATGGGCTTTAACGAAGGCTTCCACCAACATAGCAAATGAGTCAATAGAGTTAGGAGCTAATTTGTGATACCAAATCATAGCTCCTTTTGAGAGTGTTTCCCCGAACTTTTTCAATAGCACTGACTCGATTTCATCATCATTCAAGTCATTTTCTTTGATCCCACAAGTGTAGGAAGTAATATGTTCGTTAGGGTCCATTGTTCCGTTGTATTTGGGTATGTCGGGCATGCGAAACTTTTTGGGAATGGACATCGGTGCCGCACTCTGAGGGAGTGGTCTCTGTATTAATTTCTTGGCGGCTAAACCTTTCAAAATTGGAGGTGCCCCGGTATCTGGTCTACACAGGATTTGTAGGTCTTCACTTTTTTTTATCATTGTCTTCAATTTTCTTTTCCTCGGACTCAATCCTCTTAGTGAGCTCTTCGAGCATTTTCATAATCGTGGGGTCAGTCCCCAAGCCATTTTCATTAGATCTCTCTTGCGTTGGCCCAGCACGTTGACTGTTTTCGTGTTCAGCTATGCTCGGAGTTTTATTTTTACTTTGGAGTTGAGCGATGGCGACTTATATTTCCATTTACAGTAGGGAATATTCTTGGTACAACTGTCTAACCGTCTAGTACGGAATTGTACGATCCTATTCCGTGATTTGCGCTATGACTTTGCGAACGTGACAGAAATCTAGCTTATTCTGGTACAATCCATAACGGTGCTATTTCGGGGTTGAGCACATCTGACGTCAGCATTCCTCGAACCCCTGCTTCAGGGCGCTACACTCTATCTTACACATTTTTACAACTCATACTTACATCTTAAACGTAGCATGGTATATATCTATGGAGGTTATTCTTCAAAACTACACTTATTATGTTTGCATCACGGTATCTGATCGATCACCTTGTCCAAATTGATTAAGGTAACACTCACTATATTATAGTACAAACATGATAAGGAATTTTGCAAACTCCGTATTATGAGAAGGGCTTGGTTGTGGCATGTCATACCTCAACCATTACCTAAATGACATAACAATCAATCATCATCCCAACTGACTCGTGTGACGGAGGCGGATCTAGTATTATAAAATGTGGCTCCAAACGAACCCATAATTTTTACCTTACACTTAAATTTATATGAGCAAAACTCACTTGAATTGCTGATTATTGAACTATGAACGCAAAACTCAAATAAGGTAATGCCTGAAGTCTGAACTCATAGAATTAAAAACTTAGATCCGTCTCTACATGAGGTTCTGAATAACACCAAGTTCAAGACAGACGAATATCCACCCAAGAATCTAAAAGTTTATTCCCTATGACATCTCATCGGGATTTTGGATTAAGATGGTGGGTTACGATTTTATCCATTGTCAATCCTATTTTTAAAGGATATAAAAGGCAAACGATATTTCGTCAAGGGTTTTCGTATTTTTAATATAGTATAGATAAATGTATAGATATGATATGATAAATGATGATATAATATATGGTATGCATACTTTGAAGGTCAGTCCCCACATAACTAATTAGGCCCAAGCTTCGGTACTCTTGCGCAACAAGTCCTAATATTCATTTATGAAGTTCAGTTTATATCAATTACGTGAAGATGGGATAAACCATATATTATAGAGTCTATAAAAAAAACATTGGATTTTTTTTTTTATTTTTTATAAACTATCGGATTAGCTGTTCCCCTGTTTGGCATGTATAATAAACGCAGCTCATACATCTGGATAACTTCTTTGGTCGTTTTCTGTTCTAGTTGCATTTGAAAGAGCTCAGCCAAGCATTGAAATTTTTTTCTTCTGTTCTAGATCCCCGTGTTTAATATATTACGTGGCTTCTAGTAGGGTCATGTTAATTTTTGGTGCGAATTTGAATATAAAATTTGCATTTCTTTTTACATTTTTAAAAATTACATAAAAAAATATTGTAAGTCATAATAATAGTTAACAATTCAAAATATTAACAAGTATTCGCAAAATACATGATATAAAAATCTTATTTGACTCTCAAATAATAATAATGTCAGAAGTAATTGTTTTAGCGCCTGTTGGATCGTTAAGCCCTTAAGTCTTTACGAAACTCTAATCCAGAGCTTCGTTCAGACTTATAGATAATAAATAAGCGTTCAGTCTGGACACTACGTTTATGGAGAATTTCTTTTGCTTTTTTGTTTAACAAAAAAATAATAATTTCGGTCAAAGCTTTATTTTAGAAGAACACGGGTTACTGATAATCAATATATAAAATGAATGAAAGAAATTGGCTTTGATAGTAATAAGAAGAACAGAAGAAAACAAAGTAAATCAGTATATTCCAATGATATTTTCGTGTCCTTACAAATGATCAGTCTTCTCCTTTTTATAGCTATTTATAAGATATACGTTTTGCCTTTGTCATAATAAGGCTATTATAGACAATTAAAGGCATGTAATGCTACGTTACAATGACAATCATTATAATTCAATACAGATTTTCTAACGTTTTCAGTATTTAATGCTTATTAAATATTGTATCCGTACTCTCTTGTGCTGTCATATTCATTCTCCTTAAATTTTGGACTTAAATAGGTACGAGCACCGAGTCTTTTGATTATCTGCTCGTGTCTCTGCTCGTATCTGTTGCAACTCGTGCCTCTATGCTAATCATCATTCTTTGGCCAACCTTCGTGTCATGACATGTCATCTTTCAATTACTTCAGTATATATAAACTCAATTTTTCTCAATACATTTTGAGATTTTGCCGTTATATGTGATTTTCTCCCACTCAATTTAGGTTTAGGATATATTTTCTAGTCAAAATTTGGATATGTTTTCTAGTCCTAGTTGAATTGGCGTCATATACCATTATAAATACGGCTACTACTACCTAGTTTTCTTAGTTGAATTCAAAGCTTCCTACCTCCTTACTCTATAATTCGCTAGATTCAGGTAATACTACAACATTCTCATAGTTGGTTTGAAAAGAATATGTCTACTGCTGCGGACGAAATAGTATGGCGTCCTCACTGGAAAAATTATAGGGTTATTAGTGGCCATTAGGGGATGCACTTGTTTTGTAATCCAGAATGAACAACGAAAATTATCAATCTCAAAATTCAGAGAATAATTGCTAGGCTCTAATAATCAATTTTTCCCTTTTAGCTGAGGGATCACAGAGAATATGGTTACTCTTAGCTCAACAAGTAAATGAAAGAACTCAATACAACATTCCCAAAATTTTAAAATCAAATTGCACATTGTGAGTAATGAGAATTACTATAATCTAAGACAAGAGAATTGTTTCAAAGATTGCCCCTCATTGATTAAAATGAGAAATGCTAATGGATTTACAGCTAAATGGGCTCACCTCTCCTGTTTAGTCTATAACAGAACCCGAAAGATCAGTCATAAAATTCCAAGAATCATATATGAAAGGAACAAAAGAGAGAAAACTGAAGATAAAAAGTAGAAGCTCAGTCTCAATTATTGATGGTCTTATCATTTTGGCTAGCACTAACCATATAAGCATATATATGCACATATTATGCTGATAGCGACCTTTATATTCTGCAAAATAGGGACGAAATGCATTGGCCTCACTTTACATTGGTTATTTTCTGCTAGAGCTTCTTCGATATCTTGGTTGAAAGACGGCTTATTTTACCATAACTTCTTTCATGTCAACACTGTCCCTATCCATTGGACACCAATCACAACTTAGAAGGGAAGACAAAGAACTAATGGAAGTGCTCTGTGGAAAACTTAATTCCTTGAGAACACTTCTAGAGGAAACCGAGAAGATTATTAGAGATCGTGAGGTGCTAAAAACTCTTGAAGCACAAACAATGAAGGTAGCATATACTGCATAAGATATATGGTGGTGTCAAAATTGAGAAAACTTGCTCTGTCGGAAACCAAAGACTCTCAAGGAAAAACTATTTGCGAATGCTTACAGCAAGTCAAAAACCAAGCAAAAGAGCTTCTTTATTTTCCCCTGTGGAAGAAGTGGATACCTAGGAGAAGTTTTTGCAAATGCTTGCAGCAAGTGATTGAAGATGTTGATTCCACAAGCAAGGAGTGGATGAATATGAAGAACATGTATAGAAACATCAAAGATCCAAAACCACAAACTTTTGATCTTATTGATTCATCACAGCATGTTTTAGAGTCAAAGAGTAGAATGGTGGGTTACGATAATGAACTTGAGAGATGATGCAAGATCAGCTTGTTAGAGGACTTAGAGAATTGAAAGTTATCTCCCTAGTAGGAATGGGGGGAATCGGCTAGACAACTTTCGCGACAAGGATTTTCAATGAACAAGTGATAATTTCTCATTTTGATGTTCGTGCAAAGATCACTGTTTCACAAGAATATCATGTGAGAAATTTATACATTGGCCTCCTTCATTACACGTCCACAAGGAGTGAAGGGCTTGATGGGAAGAACGACGGAGAACTTGCAGATTTACTTCAAAAAAGCTTGAAAGGTAGGAGATACTTGTAAATCACTTGATGAATGGACGAAAGTGGTTGAAGATGTGAAGAGTGCTCGCGTTTTGTAATTAGTGTTGGGCAGAGAGTAGAAAATAAGCAGAAACAGAGAAGAAAGGAACTTAATGCTGTCAACTTTGTTTTTAATATTGCTTGACTTGAATAGATAACAACATATGCCCGTATATATATAGGCTGAAAGAAACAAAACAGACCTAATATCTAGGACCTGTAACCCACTAATGCACTTTATTAGCAAAGCTAACTTGACTTGAGTAAATAAAGGAAACTACTTAATAGAAACCAAAAAACTAGTTTAAACAAACTATCCATTCCCAATTAACTACACAGTAAAGTTTTGAATCACTCTTCAACACTCCCCCTTGATTCAAAACTGCACACACTAAGCAATCGTCTGAAATAGCAGAATTTCTCCTTTGGTACAGCCTTCGTCAATACATCAGCTAGCTGCTCCTGTGTGCTGCAATATTCCAGTGATATCTCCTCATTTGCAACCAAATCACGGATGAAATTGTTTGACTCAAAAGTTATTACATACCTTATGAATATAAAACAATATAAATAAATTACGGGAAAATCATAGCAAACTGTAATAATTAGTTGGACCAAATGAAGAAGACGAAAATAAGTACTCAGGATTTGGGGGAGAAACATTAGAAGCCTTTATTGATAATATTGGTTTGGTCTGCCTCTCCATGAAGAGGTTCAGAGCCTGACAATGGTGTTCCTCTTGCCATAATTTGGGTATCGTTGTCTCTTTTTTTCTCTCTCAATAGTGGTCAAGAAGAAGCCCCCTTTCCAGGGTTTCCTCTCTTGGTATTTATAGCTGTGAGCTTCGTGAGCTGGCAATAAGTGGCCGTGACCACGTTGGGATTTCGCCTTCATGGTGGCGGATAGGCCATGGCCTTGCTGATCGAATCAAATGCGGGTTAAATATCGTTTATTCTGAGTGGCCGTGCCACTAATTAATCATGAATTAGCTTAAGACGGGATTAGCTTTGTTAATTATCATGGGGTCGGATTCTGACCCATACAGTTAGTCCCTCCGCTTATTGAGTTCGGGCCTTGGCCGAGATCGATGAGTGGACTCCATCGACTGTAGTTTGAGAAACTCGGACGGGGAGGTCGACTGTTGCTTCGGTCGAGGCCAAATTCTCTTTGGCGATGGCCCTTAGCCTTGTAGTGTGTTAGTATTCTGTTATTGTGCTATCAAGTCATCGTTCGATCGAAGTCGAACTCTCCTCCTTGGCGAAGGCGCTTGACCTTTTAACTTACTTCGAGTGAGCTCGAGCTTCGTTGTGCTCTGATCCTTACGTTTGTTTTGGATGCATACCCGTCGACCATGGCGGACGGGTAGTATGTTGTGCGGCCGAGGGGAGTGAGGGCACGCTTGATACGTGTTTGGCGATGTCAAAAAATTTCTAGGGCGCAAGGAGCATCTCCTCGGCATTCATAGGTCGTAATAACCATTTCAAGGGCGAGACGCCGATTGGTGATTGCAAGGCTGCTTTATGAAGCCTGTCATAATGACGCACATTCCTATGGAATCGAACCGGTGTGCGGTTGGTCATGTAGTTAATGGTGGTTGTTGGGGTGTATAAATAAAGGCCGAGGCATTCATTTTTTATATTCTCATTGTTTGTCTGAGAGAGATTCTGAAGAAGCTTTTCTTGCTGCTGTTTCACCTCCGTCTTCGTCTCCCAAACCTTGTTTCATTCTCATTATTGTATCAACAATGGCAGGCATTTCTTCCCAAAACGTTCTTCCGACGGATCTTCCGGTTAACTCACCGGTGACCGAGGGGCCATTTCTGGCAATGGGCGATGCAGAACTGGTGGAGACCGGTGAAGCTCCGTCGGTTGACGAGATAGTACCTCTGCCCGGAGGTCCGATGACTGATTTCACCGCCGATGGTGGGGAGGATCAGGTGGATGAAGCTCCATTAATGGGGAGATTGGGATGTCCCGACTACGGGGACAGGGGGTCATCCCCGGCTATGCTGACGTCATTCTCGCTAGAAGCAAGGAGAGGGTCCACACCGACCGTAGGGGATATTGCGTCTTTTACGCCTACCCCTTCAAGTTGGGGTTTAAGCTCCCGCTCCCAATGCTGGTGGTTGATTTCTGTCGTTATTACGGGGTGTGCCCGGGTCAGCTTGCTCCTTCTCTTTACAAATTGTTGGCTATGTTTATCAAATATGCAGAACTGGCCGGTAGGGAGGTCATGCTGCAGCATGTGCTTAGTCTCTACGCTCCCCAGAGGGTTCGCGGTATAATGATTCAAGCGTGACCTCGTGGGTCGAGGGGCCTGACTGCAAAACTGGATGACGAGGTCGATCCTCGCCCTTTTGAGCACTTCTTCTACATCAGGACTGAACATTTAGTGGCGTGCTCTGCTGGGTTCCCAGAGGCTTGGAATCATGCACGTAAGTTCTTTTGTCGTCGAATTCTTTTTTCTACCCCTCCTTACGTCTTGTGTTCGTAAGCGTTAACTCGTGTCAATTTTGTAGACGAAAAATTGCCGCTGGCTCCGTTAGCTGGGATTCGCGGATGGGTCGAGGCCGTGCTCCCCCATACGGTGGGGATACGCACATGGGCGTCTTTCTGGGAGAAGCATGGCCGTAGGCCTGTGGCAGGTAAGAAAAATTGACTTCTTCTTCTGTTCCGCTTTGTTTTGACACTATTCCTCAACTTTGTTTTTCTGTGATCAGGGAGGGCACGCCGCGTCAGGGCGCCTCAGTTGGCCTTCCGTCGGCCGGTTGCAGTCGCTCGACTTATTGCGGCGCCTGTGTCGCGCTCAATATCGAGGGCGGTATCAGTTGAATCTTCAGCGGTTCCTTCTCCAGCACGGGCCACGCTTCGGGACGAGGGGCCATCGGGGGTTGTGCGCCCTAGGGCGGAATCATCATCAGACGGGGAGGAGGAGAGGCCCTTGATAAGGCGTAGGGTTGTGTTCACGCCAACTCCTCCTGTGGTAATCAATCTGGACTCCCTCCGATGGATGCGGAGAGGGGTGCGGTCGCGGCGCCTGCTCTTGAGGGTGAACAGTCAATGGGGGTTGCCCTGGCTGGCTTAGGCCATGAGGATGCCGTCGCTTTGGCGACTCAGTCGGTGGTTCCAGTTGCTGAGACGGGAGGTAGTTCCTCAGCGGCTGGTAATGTTGGTGAGTTAAGCACTCCTTTAGCGGCTGCGGCGGGAGATTCCACCTTGCCGGCGGCTGAAGGAGGAAGAGATGCTGTAGAGGGTGAGTACGAGTCTGAATCCGACTTGGACCCCGACGACGTCCGTATGTTCCAGGAAGGCTTCACCAATTCAGCGGTGCGCGTAGAGGGGCGATCTCGCTTCATTGAGGTTCCCACGGAGTTGAACTTATTGCTCCAGGGGAGTAGCTTGGTCCCGCAGTTTGAGCTGTTATGCTCGGAGGCCGAGAACGCGTCATTGAGGGGCGTCACGAATGTCGGACTGATGAACGAAGTGGCTGTGATGGGATTGAGGGTATGTAATATAATGTCGGTTCGCTTCTTCTTTGCCTTAGTTTGAACTTTATCTTAATCGTTGTCTTTGCTTTGCAGTCTTATTTGTTGGAGGTGGAGAGCATCCGTCGAGCCAACGTCCGTTCGGGGATATTTTTGCGGGCACTGGAGAAATACCGCCGCTACCGTGATCGGTGCCGAGACATGCTCATGCACTTGAGGAATGATCCCCGTAGTCGGATCTTGGTAGAGGAACTGGCGAGACGGGAGGTACAGATGAAGCAAGCACTTAGCAGAGCGAGTGCTCTTGAGGAGCAGCTCCGGCGAAAGGATGAGGAGCTTGAGGCGGGGAGAAGGGCTGCAGATGAGCGTGAGCGCCAGGGCCAGGCTAAGGCGCCGGAGGCCGCTGCGGCATGGAGCGGGAAAGTGACTGCGTTGGAGGGTGAAGTCGCGGTATTGAAGCTTCAAGTGAGGGATGCCTCGTTGAGGGTTGGGGCGTTTAAGGAAGCTATTCGCGTGCACGAATCCCAACGGGCATTGGAGAGGGATACTGCGGCCTTTAGACAAGCGAGTCTCGAGGAGCGGATCGGTGTCTTTGAGCAGGACGCCCAAGTCATGGCGGACCGGATCACAGCCTTAGAAGAAGAGAATCAGCGCCTACGGGATCAAGCCGCTTCTTCCAGCCATGCTCGAGAACTTTGGGTCTTTGCCGAGGCCCAACGTGATGTATATAAGAATTTGTAGGAGGCCAGCGTCGTGACCGAAGCTACTTTCGAGGGGGCGCGTCAAAAGGCTCGTGATGTGGCGACGCCAGAGGCTGACGCTGGTGCAGATGGTGGCGCAGATGGCGCCGAGTAAAAAGATGTTATGCATTTTTTCTTCTCTTTTTCTCTTTCCCTATATTGATCGGCCTTGGCCGGGTGTAAGTGGGGATGACCCGCAATTAATTTCGTGGATAAATGAGATCTATGTTCCGTTATTTGCTTTGTATCTATTTTGTACCTCCTCTTTTTCCCCTTTAGATTTTTCTTTGCATGCACTCGAAGGGGTGATTTGCCTTCGAGTTCGACTTTGGTAGGCATGTTAGTTTTTAATTTCTGACGACTTTTCTTCTTCGACTCGGGGTGAGCGAGTCGGAGCCGTTGCTTGGCGTTAGTGGCACTTAGCCTTAGTCCCAGTTCGAGCGCGGTCGAACTGTCGGTCGTGAAGACAGAAACGCGGCCTTGTAGTTTGATCGGGGCCGGACTTTACGTGTCCCCAACCTTAGTTTAAGTTGGGAGTACTTACTTGAAGGGCGTGGGCGCCTAACCTGTGCCTCGATTCGTTGGACGTTGGGTTTCGCTGAGTTCAATGATGAAGGCACTTGGTCCGAGTCCTGGTTCAACTGTGGTTGAACTTGTTAGATTTGAGGACGAAGGCGTCTGGCCTTATGGTTCAAGCGAGGTCGGACTCGTTGGGTTTAATGGCGAAGGCGCGTAGCCTGAGTCTTGGTTCGACCGTGGCTAAACTTACTGGCGAAGGCGTGTGGGCTTGATACAATTTGGAGGCGCATAGCCTGAGTCATGTTCAACTGTATTTGGACTTCTTGGCGAAGGCGCATAGCCTGATAGCCTGAGTCCTAGTTCAACTGTTGTTGAACTTAGTCGGTTTTGGTGGCGAAGGCTCATGGCCTGAGTCTTAGTTCGACTGTTGTTGATTTTAGTCGATTTTGGTGGCAAAGGCTCATGGCCTGAGTCCCAGTTCAACTGTTGTTGGACTCTGTCGATTTTGATGGCGAAGGCTCATGGCCTGAGTCCCATATTGTGGGTATTGAGTGCTGAAACTCGTTTTGGATTCGAGACCTTGAGCGGCTTATCCGTTGTCTTCCCAACCAGGGTATATAGGCTGTCTTGAGGCGACTCTCGGCTCGAGATATCTCCGTGCCGGTTTGTGACCGGAGCTCATATCAGGGACATGGGAGATGCCTTACAGAGACCTTCCCTTAGGAGGGGGGGAGGCTTCTTCTTTTTGTTTTCACCATCTAAGATCGGAGAGAGAGAGAGAGAGAGAGAGAGAGAGAGAGGACTTAGATCTTGATTTCTTCTTCGAGTTCAACTTCGAGCTTGGCATTTCTTTTCTTTTGGTCCAGGGAAGAAGTGCGCGATTTTGCTAGGAAATCCCCACAGACGGCGCCAAATTGTTTGACTCAAAAATTATTACATACCATGTGAATATAAAATAATATAAATAAATCACGGGAAAATCATAGCAAACCGTAATAATTCGTTGGACCAAATGAAGAAGACGAAAATAAGTACTCAGGATTTGGGGGAGAAACATTAGAAGCCTTTATTGATAATATTGGTTTGGTCTGACTCTCCATGAAGAGGTTCAGAGCCTTACAATGGTGTTCCTCTTGCCCATAATTTGGGTATCGTTGTCTCTTTTTTTCTCTCTCAATAGTGGTCAAGAAGAAGCCCCCCTTTCCAGGGTTTCCTCTCTTGGTATTTATAGCTGTGAGCTTCGTGAGCTGGCAATAAGTGGCCGTGACCACATTGGGATTTCGCCTTCATGGTGGCGGATAGGCCATGGCCTTGCTGATCGAATCAGATGCGGGTTAAATATCGTTAATTCTGAGTGGTCGTGCCACTAATTAATCATGAATTAGCTTAAGACGGGATTAGCTTCGTTAATTATCGTGGGGTCGGATTCTGACCCATACAGAAATGATAACGAATATCAATATGCTTTGTCCTACTGTGGAATGTTGGGTTCTTTGTCATGGAGATAGTTGCTTTATTATCACAAAATATCTTCGTTGCTCCCTTCTACTCTCATTGAAGATCTGCTAATAGTCTTCTTAGCCAAACAGCTTGACAAGCTGCTGAAATTGCTGTAATATACTCAGCTTTTGAGGTTGATAATGCTGCTGTAGCTTGCTTCTTTGAACTCCAAGTCACCACGCCTGAGCCTAGAATGAAAATATTTGCCGAAACACTTCGTCTATCATCCAATGAACTTGCCCAATCACCATCTGTGTACCCGTACAATCCAAAATTAGAAGTATTTGAGTACCAGATACCAAAGTCCAAAGTTCCAGCATTGTACCGCAAGACTCTCTTTGCTGCTCCATAATGAATCTTTGAAGGTTGCTGCATAAACCTGGAAATAACACCTACAAAAAATGCGATATCGGGTCTAGTGTGCGTCAAATAAATTAGACCTCCAACCAAGCTTCTGAACAATCTTGCATCTGTCAACTCTTCTCCATCTTCCTGATGTAATTTTTCATTAATATTCATGGGTGTGGCTGCAGGCTTGCAATTAAGCATGCCAAATTTATTGAGTAGATCCCTGCCATATTTCTTTTGTGAAATAAAAATTCCATCTTCAACTTGATGGACTTCAAGACCAAGGAAATAGTGCAACAAACCCATATCCGACATCTCAAACTCATTCATCATTTGAGACTTAAACTCCTCAACAAGAAATATAGAGGAACTAGTATAAATGATATCATCAACGTAAAGACAAACAACGATGAAATCATTTTTACCTTCCTTTTTCACATACAAGGTGGGCTCGTTCTCACTTTTCATGTACCCCTGTTGTTGAAAGTAGCTATCAATCCTGCTATGCCATGCTCGAGGGGCTTGCTTCAAGCCATACAATACCTTTTTCAGCTTGTACACCTTTGTTTCATTGCCTTCCTTTATGAAACCTTCAGGTTGTGCTACAAAGACTACTTCTTGTAATTCTCCACTGAGAGACGCCGATTTGACATCAAATTGATGAACTGGCCATTGCAATTGTGCAGCCAATACTAGAACCACCCTCACTGTTTCAAATCGAGCTACGGGAGAAAAGGTCTCTTCAAAGTCAACACCATATTGTTGGGCATAACCTTTTGCTACAAGGCGAGCTTTGTGCTTCTGTAAACTTCCATCTACAGCAAACTTTGTCTTGAATATCCGTTTCAAGCCAATATAATTTTTGCCTTCTGGTAGATCTACCATCTCCCATATTCCATTCTTTTCAATGAATTTCATCTCTTCTACCATTGCTTTCTGCCATTCTTCTTTTTCAGCAGCTTCTTCATAAAATAGCGGATCTGAAATAGCAAGAGCAAATTGACAAGAAGTATATATGTTATTAGGATATTTTGAATTCGGTTTCTTGACTCTT
The DNA here is from genome assembly GCF_001879085.1 of Nicotiana attenuata. Taxonomy (NCBI): domain Eukaryota; kingdom Viridiplantae; phylum Streptophyta; class Magnoliopsida; order Solanales; family Solanaceae; genus Nicotiana; species Nicotiana attenuata. The sequence continues at coordinate 26,705 of NW_017675599.1, read as the reverse complement.
GTCGATCTTCTTAGTGGAATTGGCTCAGCTGCAGTTTCTTCAAGTGTTACAGATGTGTCTGGTGCCATTGTTGAGCTACTGGAGGAACTTGTTGGAGCAGATTCTTATCATTTATCAGGAGAGTCTTCAATGGACATAGGAATCTCATGTTGTCCTTGTTCTCTATCCCAATTCCAGCTAGTATTTTCATCAAATATAACATCCCTTCTAACTGAGATCTTTCCATTAAGAGGGTTATACAATCTATATGCTTTAGACTGAGTACAATAGCCAATAAAAATGCATTTTTCAGACTTTTCATCAAGCTTTTGACGAGCTTGTGAATTTACCAAAGCATAAGCGACACATCCAAAAATCCGTAATGACTTACATTTTGTCTCCTTTTTGATGCCAAGCTTCCTAAGGAGTTTTGTTCATAACAGCCCTTGTTGGTGACAGATTCAGCAAGTAAACACATGCTGTCACAGCTTCTGCCCAGAACTCATTTGTGAATCCGTTTGCTTGTAGCATACTTCTTGCCATCTCTACAATGGTACGGTTCTTTCGCTCAGCGACACCATTCTGCTCTGGAGTATAAGGAGTTGTTAACTCCCTATAGATGCCATTTTCTTCACAAAATAAATTGAATTCATTGGACACAAACTCTCCTCCTCTATCTGTGCGAAGAACTTTGATACTGCAACTACTTTGATTCTCCACCAAAGCCTTGAATTTTTGAAACTTCTCAAATGTTTCTGACTTGTTTTCCAGAAAGTACACCCAACTCATAAATAACAAGAAATAACGACTCCTACCCAAAGACTTAGTTTGCATAGGGCCACATAAGTCATCATGTATTAATTCTAAGCATTTAGAAGCTCTTCATGCTTTTCCGATGGGAAAAGATTTCCTGGTTTGTTTTCCATAAATACATCCTTCACATAAATCAAGAGAACCAATTTTTGGTAGTCCAAGAACCATACATTTATCACTTAGCAGTTTCAGACCTTTGATATTGAGATGCCCATACCTCAAATGCCATAGCTTTGAGTCGTTCTCTACACTTGCAGCGAGAGCAAAATTTTCCATGTTAGAAATATCCAACGGAAATATCTTGTTCGGAGTCATGTTGATATGAACCTTTTTGCCTGACATTTTATTTGTAATGACACAAGCACTGTCATCAAATAAAAGAGAATGTCCACTAGTCATTAGTTGTCCAACGCTCAACAAATTGTATCCTAAATTAGGTACAAATTGAAAATTATCCAACTTTTTTACTTTGCCATGGCTAGCGTCAACTTCGACTGTGCCTTTTCCCTCAACTTGCATCTCCCCTTTGTTGCCAAGCTGCACCTTTATCTTTGTGTCTCATCAAGCTCATTGAACAAGGATTTAGTACCAGTCATGTGATTCGAACAACCGCTGTCCACAAACCATAAGTCGCTTGGCCTATGGTCGGTATCAATACAAACCATAAAAAGATAATTATCTTCCTCATTCTCTGTTGCTGCAAAATTCATTTTCTGGTCTTTATACCAACATCAGCCTTTATATGCTCGTATCGCTTGCAATGATGACATTGAATGCCATTCTTTGTGTTACCTCATTCATTGGACTGCCTATACCCATCATTCCTTCCTCTGCCTCTTCCATAACCGCGACCACAACCTCGACCACCGCAAAATCCTCCTCTTCCTCGACCTCTGCTTGCTCGAAAATCATTTTCTCCATATTTGGTGGTTGCGTCTTTTACTTGGAATGCCTTATCTTCATTCTTCTCTATCAATCGATTGATTCTCACCTCATGAGCTTGAAGAGATCCCATCAATTCATCAACAGAAAGAACTGATAGATCTTTTGCTTCCTCTATGGAAGCAACTACATGATCAAATTTTGATGTCAAGCTTCTCAAAATTTTAGCAATGATAGTTTCGTTTGAAATCTGCTCACCATAGGAATGCATTTGACCGACTATTGCCATTGTTCGTGACAAAAAATCAGCAACTGATTCACCATTCTTCATCATCAAGGTTTCAAAGTTACGCCTTAGTGATTGCAACTTCACTGCCATGACCTTTGAATCACCTTGAAATTCTTTTGGTAAGATTGACCATGCCTCTTTCGATGTGGTTGCTGCTGCAATCTGTGGGAAAATAGTCTCATGGACTGCTTGTTGAAGAATGAACAACGCCTTGGCATCTTTCTTCTTGATTTCTTTCAGATTCTCCTCCTCCTCTTCATTGGGTTCAAATATTTCAATGAACCCATACTCCACCAAGTCCCATAGCTCCTGTGATTTGAGCAATGTCTTCACCTTGATGCTCCACCACTCATATTTCTCACCATTAAAAATGGGTATGAGTGGTTGAGAAGAAGAAAATCTAACCAGTGCCGCCATTGTTGTATAGTTTTTTTTTTTTTAAAAGCCAAAGTAACTCCCTACCTCTCTTTCTCTCGTGTTTCCCTGAAAGACCCCAAAAAAAAAATATCTCTCAATACCCAATGAACCCAAGTTGTTCGCTCAAATGCCCACGAGACCACAATGGCTCTGATGCCAAATTTGTTGGGCAGAGAGTAGAAAATAAGCAGAAACAGAGAAGAAAGGAACTTAAAGCTGTCAACTTTGTTTTTAATATTGCTTGACTTGAATAGATAACAACATATGCCCACATATATATAGGTTGAAAGAAACAAAACAGACCTAATATCTAGGACCTGTAACCCACTACTGCACTTTATTAGCAAAGCTAACTTGACTTGAGTAAATAAAGGAAACTACTTAACAGAAACCAAAAGACTAGTTCAACCAAACTATCCATTCCCAATTTACTACACAGTAAAGTTTTGAATCACTCTTCAACATAAACACACCATCGGACCTTACAAATGGACAATAGCAGATACAAAATAGAGTACTTTCATATGATATTAAGCTATATTGCTCGGACTCTCCGAAAATATCAATGGGTGCATGTCGGATCCTCCAAAAATAGTGTATTTTTGAAGGATCCGACACCGGTGCGGTAGCTGTTTTGGAGAGTCCGCGCAATATAGATATTAAGTATCAATCATTATTTAAAGGAAGTTAATACTTGCTCACTTCAACAGAATTGTGTCATAGATAGAGGCACCAAGACAGATGAAAGTATGCTTGCATCTCTAACCTCCACTAAGACACCAATTCTTTCCATCACCTTGGTGTCACTTTTACATGAGCATGAATTTTCTCACGTGTATTAAATAATCAACCAACCTATTGTCGAACAAGGGTGTATGAATACATTTCTAGGGAAAAAGAAGGAATAAAGAAAACAAACTTCTCCAGCGCATAAGGTCCTATGACAAAAGAAGGGATACGTATGGTGCTTGTGTCTTGTTAGAAATTAATGATATTTCAGCTAATATCGATGGCTTCACAAACATTTTATATTGTGCCCTGTTGTAGTACTCTATCACCTTTAAACATACCAGAAAGTAGGAAAGGACATAGCAGGGCTAACACCATTTTTGGGTAGACGTACACTCCACGATCCATTATTGTTAGCTCATTATTATCACTTCCTTGATGAGGCCCAAAATGACATAAATCGCAAGAAATGCTCATCCTTCCAAGATTTAAAGTATCATAAGATCACAAGCCACCAGAAAACATTTCCAACGTGAATCTTTAGAGAAAAAGAGACAGGCTATTAACATGTACTCGAACCAAAGAATATCAATACATATTTATGAATAGAGTATATCCAAAATGAGTAAAACTGTCGAGGAATCTAGAATGTATTGGTGTTAGCATGTATTTCCTCCAAAGCAAGTTAAATGAGATGAAACTCATGACCTCTAGGCATTCAACTGTTAGGCAATCTTCAAAGAATTTTTAAAGTGGAATGTATAAAGAAGGGGTAACAAAAGGAAAATGCTTTCCACATTCATTAATTTTCATGTAATCCAATTTTTCAAGTGGGTGATAAGTCACACTTACACATAGGAGCACCAAATATGATTACCTAAACTATAAAGATTCTCAAAGAATGTAAACTCCCATGAATAATTAGAATTTAGGCAAGGAAACTTAACGATACGAATAATGGTGTACTAACATTTGGTCTCCATTTTCCCATCCGCCTTGTCAAAAGGAAATGATTTTCTTATTTACACCAAAGTTATCTCATCTATGATCTTACGAGAAGTGTTCCCATATGTATAACTTTATAATAACATAGAAAGCAGAATCCTCCGTTCTTACATGTCCAGTATGTTTTTACTAAGTTATAGAATCAGAAAATATTTTGATCATAGATATAATATTTTTTTTGTAACCATTCCAAATGAATCCAGCACCCACCTCTTTCACCAAAACAAAAAAAATTAGAGAAAATTTCACTTTATACTCATTAATTCCAAACTATTTACCTTTTAATGCCCAGACCCAAACTATTTACTACTCCTATCCATACTCCCCAAACTATTTACCCGCTAGTTTCACTTCCTATATATCTGCAAAACCCCCCAATGGACGAGGTGGTGGAGGAAGTAGAAAAAGTGAAAAAAGATTTTGAAGAAACATACAAACAGACACAACAACACATCAATTCCATTCAGGAATATGGCAAATCGACAAGATTAATTTCAGAAGAGAAAAGTTCACTCCCAAGATTGAATATCCACCATTGTTGGGCTTGAAGCTCAATTTTATTTTTGAAGATTTTCTTGTTTGATTCAAAGTGGCTGCTGTTAAATATTGCTTATAGTACCTTCTGGAAGTTCATACTGAAATTTGATAGCACTTGGACCTGATTTGAGGTGATTGAGATCGAAATTTTCAGTTGAAAATCGAAGAAGAACACAGCTACAGTATACCGCTACGGTATACAATATGTTGTAGGAGTATATAGCTATATTGAAACAGTACACTATTATAGTTTACAAAATAGTATACCGCTACAATATACTAATATACTATAGAAGTATATAGTTATACTGCAAAAGTATACTATTATAGTATACAATATATTGTTATGGTATATTGTGATAATATGCAAGATACTTTAACAATATGCTATAATAGTATACAATATACTATAATAGTATACTTATTACCCGTAAATTCACTTGCCTTTTCCCTTTTAATTTGTTTTAAGCTTTTACCCAGCGTGAGGGGCAAATTGAAAATGCAAAAAAAAAAAAAAAATTATAGTATGCTATATGATGTAACGGTATACTCTTACAATTAGATCCTTTTAGAATTTTTTAAATTTTTTTTTTTGACAACTGATATTATTTTAGTTTAATAATTGAATTAATTTTTTTTAACTACAATGGTATACCCTGTTGGTATAGCTATATACTATACTAGTATCATATGTTAGTTAATATTTTTTTGGTTGTATTAGCTACATTTAACTGGTACACAATTTGATTTTTCTTTAGAAATAATATTAACAAAAAGAATAATAAAAAATAGTGAAAACAGTAGATGAAATTAGATTATGAAGAGAAAAAGAATTTTAAAAAAACAGTTAAATGAAATTAGAAAAGGAAAAAAGAAAAAAATAAGAAGAAAACAAGAAAAAAGAAAAGGAGAAAAGAAAAAAAAAGAAAAAAGAAAGGATAATAAGCATAGAAATTAAAAAAATTGGAGAATAAAGAAAAAATTCTCCACAAAACCTACTATGGGTAGGAAATGTAATTAGTTTATGGGTAGGAAAACAAATGAGTAGACAAGGGTAAATAGTTTTGTTTTTGTGGGTAACTGTGTCAAAACCCCAAAAAATTAACCAAACAAAAAACAAAAGCCCAAACTTGTAGAATAACAAAGTGTTATAAATAGAATTTTATTTATGGTGAATGTCTATAATTTAGAGAGATTCTAGGGTTCATTATACTTGGTGGCTAAGTCATCCTCTCCACTATAACATAGAGGGTTCTATTCCATTGTAAAATTCATTCCCAATATCAATAAGAATTCTCTCCCTCTACTTTTCTCTACAATGTGTTCTTCTTCTTTTATTATTAACACGGTTTATCAGGCACGAGAACTCTAACCAATTAGTAGAAGCTTTTGATATGAGCATAATCCTGTCAATTGGGGTTCCATGAACTTCCTTCATGATTAAATTCTGGATTTACGGTATGCATTTTTTACAATATTTTTCTCTTTTATACTATAATTTAATTTTAAATACAAGCAAAGACAATAAATTTTGATTTATAAATCTAGCCTGGAGTTTAGTAAAGAAATCATAACCACCTGAAGTGGTAAAAGTTTTCTATGTCTGCCATGATCAAATTCATGTTATATGATTTAATGGGCACAAAAGTGGAAACCCGTACCCATTGATTTGCTCTATATTCTCATTCCTTAAGAGAGTGTGATTAGCGTAATGTGATAAGGTCTGAAAGAAGACAAAATTATCACTTGAATGTATCCATACGGATGTGGACGGTGGCAATAGAACAGAAATTATTAATCGTCATCATTGTGACATAATGAGAATAATAAGGATTCTTCAAATAATCCCACCACTTGGTGAAAATACTTTGTCAATCGAATTTGACTGAGATTTTATAAAGCACATATAGATGATTATGGTCTATTCATGATGTGAATCGTGACAGCATCTTGATTTAAAGAATACAATATCATTTTTGGTAAGAATATGAGCGTCGCTAGTGTAATACCACACTCACCTCTAGGAAGGAGGTTTGAGATGATATAAGAAAATAATATCATTATTATGGCAATGCCATGGTCATTGGTCAGTACCTATTTGTAACGCCAAAAATATTTTGGCAATTGTGATTATTAAAGTCAACGGTAATGCAAGAAAACAGATCTTGCATATAATTTTGACCATAACCATAATGGTATAACTTTCTCTTTAAAAGAGATATTCACCATATGGGTGTTGATGAATATGTGGTACTACAAAATTAATTGAGAACTCTGCAAGAGCCAATTATACTATTTTGGAGAAACACAATTAATTACCAATAAGGTATTGTGTTGTAGTAAGTCTCAAAGAAACTTATTCAGTTTCCAAAGTATACGTGAAAGCGGTTGATTATATTGAGACTATAAATAAAGGAAAGATTTAATATCTTCTATTACTACATCTTGTAGCGGGGTAATATGTATGTTAAAAGCTACCCGCTTTATTCTCCAATTTGTACTACATAAGCAAAAGAATACCACAATGAAGTGGATATTTATTGATATAAAAACCCTTATCATAATAAACTTGGAGTTTATTCATAATTGCACACATCATGGTGTAAACCTGAAGTTTATCAATATTGATAATTTGTCCAATTGGCATACTTGGTTTAGCCATGTTAATTCATGTATGATGTGCAAAAATAATAGAGAATTCACATGGGTAAATATTAAAGAACTAGAAAGTTCTTTACGAATTCTCTTATATTGCTTGTTCTCATTAATTAATAGATCAACTAAAATTGGGATTGAATCCCATGAATGCTGAAAATATCAAAGGTGAATATGGGCTCATTCACCTGCCATGTATACCACATAAGATGCATCTATGAGATGGATACATGTGAGATTATTATTAACCCGCAACCTGGTGTTTGCGAGGTAACTTGCTCAATAATTTAATTTCAAGCATAATTTTCAGATTTTCTATTCAAGAAGTTCATCTTGATAAGTTGGTTTACATCACAGTTGGTTTAGCAAAATAATTTATTAAGTGCCTCTACTTAATAGCTAAACAATTGCTTATGAGAACAAAGTTATCTATATCAGTTTGATATACGTTATACACCAAAGTATATTATTTTCTCCCCTCACAAGTGGTTCAGGATCAGGAACCAAATAATTTCATCTTATTATTATTGATGTGCGGTGTATATTTTGATTAACACCATAACGCACAAAGATGAGTTCTCAAAGTTGAGGAAACAAGTTAGTTTTTCTAACATGAGGGGGAGACATGATAAACAGTTGAGAAAAAGTTGCGTGGAATGAATTATCATTTGTACATCTAGATCCCCGAATACAAATAATATGAACTTGAAGTTCATAAAAGGATAATTCATGTGCAATTTATTGCAAAGCACGCCAGACGCATTTGCTGACCCAAAGAAAGTAACTATATTCTCATTGCAAATGCTCCTATTAGAATAAGTCCTAGAAGGACAAAGTCTATGGTACACTTAAAGTGTATAGACAAATCGGTTTCAAATAAACTTCTTGATAAAGAAGATGAGCAAATGATCAAATTGATCATAATAAGGAGGCAAGTGATCTAGAAGATCACATGACATAACACTTCATTAAATCTCATGAGAGATTCAAGTACCTGAAAATATGAATGAAGAGATCTCTATGTTATGTCTTTATGAAGAAAAAAGAAGAAGGTTGGAACCGATATAAAATGTTCGTTGACGACATCTATGATAGCGATAAATATATATATAAGGATCTTAAGTCTGAAGAAAAAATTCAATTAGAATTGGTTTCATATGAAAGACATGTAGTTTTTTGAACATGTAGTTCAAACACTTGAAAGTATAAAGTCAATGGTATGTGCAATCAGTTTTCGATATCTTATATGTCTAGCATGATATGAAAACTTGATATGCATCTAAAGTCTACTATATGGCATACACGACTTAACTTATATGACGATCCATGAAGGATTTAAACTGCTTGAAGCATATAGAATTCTTGATCTTGAAGTACCACATCCTCAGTGCAATTTGTGCACAAATGTATCTTGCTATGACTATATGCATGATAATATGATAGCAAGAGTTTTCACCTCTATGTGAAGATATTGAACTGACGACTCCGACAAGATCATATGAAGACAATACATCTATTAGGGATGATGTTTCAAGGTGAAACAAATTCGTTTCAAGTTATTATGGCTGATTTGTTTATCAAACCTCTGCCAATGATCTTTTGAAGACGGTGCACAAGATTGGAATGCAAATGCTTAAGGATGTGAATTGATGCTCTCATCAGGGGGAGTTAATACGCGTTGTACTCTTTTTCCCTTACAAGGTTTTGTCCCACTGGGTTTTTCTTGCAAGGTTTTTAACGAGGCAACCAAAAGGCGTATTGTTAGATATGTGTACTCTTTTTCCTTCTCTAGAATCTTTTTCCTACTGGGTTTTATTTTAGTTAAGGTTTTAACGAGGCACATTATCTGTTGAACAGACATTCAAGGGGGAGTGTTATAAATAGAATTTTATTTATGGTGAATGTCTATATTTAGAGAGATTCTAGGGTTCATTGCTTGGTGGCTAAGTCATCCTCTCCCTATAAATAGAGGGTTCTATTCCATTGTAAATCATCCCAATATCAATAAGAATTCTCTCCCTCTACTTTTCTCTACAATAATGTTCTTCTTCTTTTATTATTTTATAACACAAAGCATATTATCATATTTATTCTTGAATATACTGTGGTCATTTTATGCAGAAATAGGCAATCAGTATGAGGTTTAAAGCTAGTAATATGAATAAAATATCCTATTTAAGCTTTTAAAAAGTCCACTCACTTACAGGGTACAGACCTCTATCTTTTAATGATGAAAGGGCCAATATTTTTTTCTTTTCAAGTAGAAAGTCATTAGCAGCTTGTTTCTAATCAATTACAGCCTCTAACTGGCTCTTACTGGAAGTAACAAATACCAAACAGGAATAGCATTTTAGCAACCCAAAATGTAATGTCAACAGAGTTTTTCTTGAAGACAACTTACCCTATTATCAGTTGAGTGGACGCACATCAATATATTGATCACTGCTTTTATCAAGAAAAGGGATGGGACGAAGAAAACTGTTTGCTCAAAAGTTATTACAAACTTACGAGTATAAAATAATATAAATAAATCACGGGATAATCATAGCAAATCGTAATAATCCGTTGGACCCAATGAAAGAAACGAAAATAAGTACTCAGGAATAAGGGTAGAAGCATTAGAAACCTTTATTGATAATATTTGCTTGGTCTGCCTCTCCATGGAGAGGTTCAGAACCTTACAATGGTGTTTTCTTTTCCCATAAGAGGGGTATGTTTTCTCGATTCTCTCTCCTCTCACTAGTGGTGAAGAAGCAGCCCCCCCCCCCCCGTCTGGGGTTTCCTCTCTTGGTATTTATAGCTGTGAGCTTCGTGAGCTGGCAATAAGTGGCCGTGACCACGTTGGGGTTTCGCCTTCATGGTGGCGGATGGGCCGTGGCCTTGTTGATCGAATCAGATGAGGGTTGAATATAATTAATTCTGAGTGGTCATGCCACTAATTAATCACGAATTAACTTAAAACGGGATTAGCTTCGTTAATTATCGTGGGGTCGGATTCTGACTCATACAGTTAGTCCCTCCGCTTATTGAGGTCGTGTTTCGGCCGAGCTCGATGAGCGGACTTCATCGATTGTGATTTGAAAACAACTCGAATAAGGGGGTCGACTTATTGGTGGCGGTGGCTTTAGCCGTTTACACGTTGGAGATGGCCGTAGCCTTTCGTACATTGGAGAGCCTTTCATACATTAGAGATGGCCGTAGCTTTTCATATATTAGAGATGGTGTAGCCTTTCATACATTGGAGACGGCCGTAGCCTTTCATATATTGAGGATGGCCGTAGGGAATGAGTATGCGCCGGGCAAGTATTTGGTCGTCCAAAATTTTAACGGCGTACGGCACATTCTTTCAGCGTTCACAGGTCGTAGCGATCATTCCGACGGCGGTATGTTGGCGGATGGCTGAGAAGTCGCTTTGCGGAGCTCGTCATAATGACGCTTGCTTCGGCAGAACTGAACCGTTTTACGGTTGGTCGTGCAATTAATGATGGCTATTGGGTTTCGCGAAAGCCATTTATGTTGCCTATAAAGGTGGGTTGAGGCATTCATTTCTCATATCTTCTTTGTTCATCTGAGAGAGAGATTCTGAGGAAACTTTTTCGTTTCGCTAATTCTTCTTCTCTTTTCTTTCCTTTGATTGTGATAACATTTGTCTTCAGTAGATCAACAATGGCAGGCAGTTCTTCCCACGGTGCTCTTCCGGTAGATTTTCCGGTAGTCGGAGGGCCATCTCCGGCGATGGGAGGTGCAGAACAGATGGAGTCCGGCGAAATTCCGTCGGTTGATGAGGTGGTTCCTTGGCCCGGAGGTCTGGCGATTGATTTCACCGTCGACGGTGGAGAGGATCCGGTGGATGAAGCCCCGTTAATGGGGAAGATTGGGATGGCCCGATTACGGGAATAGGGGGTCATTCCTACCCATGCAGACAATGTTCTCGCTAGAAGCGAGGAGAGGGTCCACACCGATCGCCGGGGATACTGCATTTTTTACGCCTATCCTTTCAGGTTGGGGTTCAAGATCCCGCTCCCAATGCTGGTGGTGGATTTCTG